>NW_016806456.1:3212832-3230813 GCF_001698545.2 Rhinopithecus bieti
AAACTAGCCGGGCGAGGTGGCGGGCGCCTGTAGTCCCAGCTACTCGGGAGGCTGAGGCAGGAGAATGGCGTGAACCCGGGAGACGGAGCTTGCAGTGAGCTGAGATCTGGCCAGTGCACTCCAGCTTGGGTGACAGAGTGAGACTCCCTCTAAAAAAAAAAAAAAAATTGATAATTGATGGTTAATAACAATAATATTATTCCTAATACTTCAGGGGGTGTACACCTACCTGGGATATTGTTCCTAATATCCAGGGACGGAGAACATGATATTAGTTTTAATATCACAGTAGGTGTACACTCACCCTGTGATATTGATCCTAATATCCAGGGGGTAGAGTGTGACGTGACTCCCAACATAGCAGTGAATGTACACCCACCCGGTGATATTGCTCCTAATAGTCACGGAATAAGAGTATGATTATTACTCCTAATATTGCTGGGAGTGTTCACCTCT
Organism: Rhinopithecus bieti; assembly: GCF_001698545.2. Classification (NCBI taxonomy): domain Eukaryota; kingdom Metazoa; phylum Chordata; class Mammalia; order Primates; family Cercopithecidae; genus Rhinopithecus; species Rhinopithecus bieti. Next base: position 3,213,289 of record NW_016806456.1, read on the forward strand.
TCTGTGATATTGTTCCTAGTATCTGGAGGGGGAGAGGATGATAATAACTCCAGTATTGCAGGCTGTGTTCACCCACCCTGTGATATTGTTATTCATATCCTGGAAGGGAGAGGATGATATTACACCCCATATAGCAGGAGGTGTATACCCACCTTGGGATATTGTTCCTAATATGCATGGAGGAGAGAGGTTGATATTACTCCCAATATCGCAGGGGGTGTACATCCACCCTGTGATGTTGTTCTTAATAGTCAAAGGCCGAGAGGGTGATATGACTCCCAATATCACAGAAAGTGTACACCCCCATGTGATATTGTTCCTGATATCCAGAAATGGAGAAGATGATATTACTCCTCATATCACAGGAGGTGTACACCCACTCTGTTATACCTTTCCTAATATGCAGTGGGGGAGAGGATACTGTTATTCCCAATATTGCAGAAGGTGTACACCCCCCGTGATTTTGTCCTTAATATTCCAAGGCGGAGAGGATGATATTACTCCCAATATCACAGAACGTGTACAGCCCCCAGCGATATTGTTCCCATGATCCAGAGGGCAGAGGATATTACTTTCAATATCGCAGCGGGTGTACACGCCTCCAGGGATACTGTTCCTAATTCCAACGTGGGAGAGGATTATATTACTCCCAATATCTCAGGGGTTATAAACACTCCTTTGATATTGCTCCTAATATCTAACGGGGGAAAGGATGATATTATTCCCTATAATGCTGAGCGTGTTCACCCGTCTTTGATATTGTTCGTAATTTCTAGAGGGGGAGATGATATTACTCACCATATCGTAAACAGGCTGTGTGTTCACCGTGGATCGTAGTATCCAGGGAGGGATATTACTCCCCACACTGCAGGGAGTGTCCACCCCGCCTGCCATATTCTTTCTTATATCCAGGGGGAGAGAATGATACTACTACCGATATCGAAGAATTGTACACACCCCCTGTGATATTGTTCCTAATATCCACGTTCGGAGAGGATGATATTACTCTCAATATGACAAGGGTTGCACATCCCGCCTGTGATATTATTTCTACTATCCAGAATAAGAGAGAGTGAAATTACTCCCAATAGAGCAGGAGGTGTACACCCCTCACGTGATATTGTTCTCAATAGCTAAAGGAAGAGAAGATAATATTATTCTTTGTACTGCAGGGGGTGTACACCCACCTTGATATTGTTCCTAATGTCCAGGGAGGGAGAGCATGATATTACCCCCAATATCGCCGTGGGTGTGCACCCACTTTGTGATATTGCTCCTAATATCCAGGGGATAGAGTATGACATTACTCCCAATATAATGGTGGGTGTACATCCACTGGGGTATATTGCTCTTAATATTCAGGGAAGACGAAAACGATGTTACTCCCAATATTGCAGAGAGTGTACAACCCTTCTGTGATATTGTTCCTAATATCCGGACGGGGAGAAGATGATATTACTTTCAATATCACAGGCTGTGTACACCCATCCTGTGATATTGTTCCTAAAATCCACGAAGAGAGAGGACGGTATTACTTTCCATAGAGTAGGAGGTGTATACCCACGCTGGGATTTTGTTCCTAATATCAAGGAGGGGAGAGCGTAATATTACTCCCAATATGGCAGGGGGTGTACATCCCCCCTGAGATATTGTTCTTGCCATTCAAAACAGGAGAGGATGACATCACTCCAGATATCGAAGAAAGTGTAAACCCCCGTGTGATATTGTTGCTAACATACAGAAAGGGAGAAGATGATTATTAATCCCCATATCACAGGAAGTGTACACTGACTCTGATATTTTTCCAAATATGCAGGGGGGAAAGAGGATAATAATATTGCCAATATCGCTGGGGTTGCACACCCTCGTGTGAGATGGTCCTTGATAATATTCCAAGGCGGAGGGAATGATATTACTATATGTATCACAGAAAGTGTACACCCCCCAGGGAAACAGTTCCCATGATCCTGGAGGGAAAAGGATGATATTACTTTAAATATCACAGAAGGTGTACATGCCCCCAGTGATATTGTTTCTAATTTCAACGTGGGAGAGGAGGATATGACTCCCAATATCACAGAGAGTAGAAATATTCCTATGATACTGTTCCTAATATCCAGGGAGGAAGAGGATGGTATTAATCCCAATACAGAGGGTGTACACCCATCTGTGAAACAGTTTATAATTTCCACAGGACGAAATGATGTTACTTAAAATATCCTTAACAAGCTATGAGTCCACCGTGGATCATAATAGCCAGAGGGGTGCTATTACTCCCCGCATCGCGGGGGTGCCTCACCCCCCTGCCATGTGGATCCTAATAGCCAGGGGGGAAGAGGAGGGTGCTATTACTCCTGCCTCGTAGCCAGGGGATGTATTAGGAATAATATCCCTTTTGAGGTGTTCAGCTCATTCCATTGTGGGAGTAATGGCGATTCCTTCATTGCTTGAACTAAGAAACAACATAACAGTGGCGGTAAACACACCTTGTGATATGACCAGTAGTGTCATAGACTCTTTACCGGGATAATAGGAACAATATCACCAAGCGGTGTATATGCTAGTGATGTTGGGATTAATATAATGCTCTCCTCCCTGGATGTTAGTAACAATATCTAAGAAGGTGTGTCCACCCCTATTTATGTTGACAGTAATATCAACCTTTCCCTCCTTGGATTTTTTTTTCTTTTTTCTTTTTTTTGAGATGGGGTCTCGCTCTGTCGCCCAGGCTGGAGTGCAGTGGCGCGATCCCGGCTCACTGCAAGCTCCGCCTCCCAGGTTCACACCATTCTCCTGCCTCAGCCTCCCAAGTAGCTGGGACTACAGGTGCCCGCCACCACACCTGGCTATTTTTTTTGTACTTTTTTAGTAGAGACGGGGTTTCACCATGTTAGCCAGGATGGTCTCGATCTTCTGACCTCGTGATCCACCTGCCTTGGCCTCCCAAAGTGCTGAGATTACAGGCGTGAGCCACCGCGCCCAGCCTCCCTCCTTGGATATTAAGAACAATACCACAGAGTTGGTGTACACCCACTGCAATGTTGGGAGCAATGTAATCCTCCACCTCCTGGATATTATACACAGTATCACAGAGGGGTGCATACCCCCTGCAAGATGGCATTAATATGATCATCTCACCCACTGGATCTTGGGAACAGTATCACAGAGGTGTGTATGCCTCATCCACTATTGGGAATAATATCATTCTCTCTTCCCCTGGATATTCGGAGTAATATCACAGGTGGAGTGTACACCTCCTGCGATATTGGCAGTAGTATCTTCCTCTCCCAACCTTGATACTAGGAAAATAATAACAAGGGTTTACACCGCCTGCGATGTTGGTAGCAATATCATCATCTACCCCACTTGATATTAGAAACAATATCCCAGGAAGGGTGGGTGTACATCCCCTGAGATATTGAGAGTCATATTATCCTCTCCCCACCTAAATATTAGAAACAAAATCACAGGAGGTGTGTACACCCCTTACGATATTGGGAGTAATACCATCCTCTCCCTTCCTGGATATTAGGAACTATATCAATGTGGTCATGTGCACCCCCGTTCATATGGAGAGTGATATCATTCTAATTTCTCCTGGATATTAGAAACAATATTATGGAGGGGCTGTACATCCCTTACCGTATGGCGAGTCATATCATCTCTCTTCCCCTGGATATTAGGAACAATATTAGAGGGGGTGTGTCCCCTGTGATATTGGAATTAAAATGTTAGACCTAAAACCATAAAAACCCTAGAAGAAAACCTAGGTAATACCATTCAGGACATAGGCATGGACAAGGACTTCATGTCTAAAACACCAAAAGCAATGGCAACAAAACCCAAAATTGACAAATGGGATCTAATTAAACTAAAGAGCTTCTGCACAGCAAAAGAAGCTACCATCAGAGTGAACAGGCAACCTACAGAATGGGAGAAATTTTTGCAATCTACTCATCTGACAAAGGGCTAATATCCAGAACCTACAAAGAACTCAATCAAATGTACAAGAAAAAAACAAACAACCCCATCAAAAACTGGGCAAAGGATATGAACAGACACTTCTTAAAAGAAGACATTCATACAGCCAACAGACACATGAAAACATGCTCATCATCCCTTGCCATCAGAGAAATACAAACCAAAACCACAATAAGATACCATCTCACACCAGTTAGAATGACAATCATTAAAAAATCAGGAAAGAACAGGTGCTGGAGAGGATATAAAGAAATAGGAACACTTTTACACTGTTGGTGGGACTGTAAACTAGTTCAACCATTGTGGAAAACAGCGTGGTGATTCCTCAAAGATCTAGAACTAGAAGTACCATTTGACCCAGCCATCCCATTACTGGGGATATACCCAAAGGATTATAAGTCATGCTGCTATAAAGACACATGCACATGTATGTTTATTGTGGCACTATTCACAATAGCAAAGACTTGGAATTAACCCAAATGTCCATCAGTGACAGACTGGATTAAGAAAATGTGGCATATATACACCATGGAATACTATGCAGCCATAAAAAAGGATGAGTTCATGTCCTTTGTAGGGACATGGATGCAGCTGGAAACCATCATTCTCAGCAAACTATGGCAAGAACAGAAAACCAAATACTGCATGTTCTCACTCATAGGTGGGAATTGAACAATGAGATCACTTGGACACAGAAAGGGGATCGTCACATACCGGGTCCTATTGTGGGGAGGGTGGGGGAGGGATAGCATTAGGAGATACAGCTAATGTAAATGACGAGTTAATGGGTGCAGCACACCAACATGGCACATGTATACATATATAACAAACCTGCATGTTGTGCACATGTACCCTAGAACTTAAAGTATAGTAAAATATATATATATATCATCCTCTCCCCCACTAAATATTAAAAACAATATTACTAGGGGGTGTACACCTCCAGCAATATTGACCCTAATTATCATCCTCTCCCCATCTTGATATTAGGAAAAATATCACAGGGGAGATGTACACCCCTTGCGAAACTGGGAGAAATATCAACCTCTCTACCTTTTGGTATTAGGGACAATGTCACAGGGGCGGTCTACAGCCCTGCGATATTGGAAGTAATGTCATCCTCTGCCCCACTAGATATTTGGAACGAGATCACGGAAGGGATGTACACCTACTGTGATATTTTGAGTATTGTCATCCTCTACTCCCTGGCTTTTAGGAATAACATCACATGGGGGTGTACACCTTCTGTGATATGGAGAGTAATAGCCTCACCCCCTGGATATCAGGAATAATGATATTGATCATTAATATTAATAATTAATGTTAATCGATAACATTAATAAATATAATCATGATAATTTATAATATTAATCATTAACATTACTAATTATAATATATTTAAAGTTAGTATTAATGATTAATATTAATGTTTATTATTAATAATTTTAATGTTATTAAACAAAATGTTAATATTGCTGATTGTATTTCTTAATAACTAATATTAATCATTATTAAATTAGTGATAATATTGATTGATACTAACATTGTTATTATTATGTATATTGATACTTAATGCTGGAAAATAATAGTATTATTCCTGATACCGCTGGCAGTGTACACCCACTTGTGATATTGTTACTAATATCCAGGGAGGGAGAGCATGATATTAGTTTTAATATCGCAGTAGGTGTACACCCACCCTGTGATATTGATCCTAATATCTAGGGGTTAGAGTTTGACTTTACTCCCAATATAGCAGTGGGTGTACTTCCACCCGCTGATATCACTCCTAATATTCACGGAAGAAGAGAATGATATGACTCCTTATATCGTGGGGAGTGAACATTCCTTCTGTGATATCGTTCCTAGTATCCTGAGGGGAAGAGGATGATAATACTTCCAGTATCAGAGGCTGTGTTCACTCACCCTGTGATATTGTTATTAATATCCTGTAAGGGAGAGGATATTACTCCCCATATAGCAGAAGGTGTATAACCACCCTGTGATGTTGTTCTTAATATTCAAAGGCTGAGAGGTTGATATTACTCCCAATATCGCAGGAAGTGTACACTCCCATATAATATTGTTCCTAATATCCAGAAGGGGAGAAGGTGATATTATTCCCCATATCGCAGGAGGTGTACACCCACTCTGTAATACTTTTCCTAATATGCAGCGGGGGAAGAGGATAATATTATTCCCAATATCGCAGGGGGTATAAAACTCTCCTGTGATATTGTCCTTAATATTCAAAGGCGGACAGAATTGTATTACTCCCAATATCACAGAAAGAGTCCACCCTCCAGTGGTGCTGTTCCCATGATCCAGGAAGGCAGAGGATGATATTACTTTCAATACCGCGGAGAGTACACACGCCCCCAGTGATACTGTTCCTAATTTCAACGTGGGAGAGGATATCACTCCCAATATCACAGAGGTTATAAACACTCCTTTGCTATTGTTCCTAATATCCAAGGGGGGAAAGGATGATATTACTCCCTATATTGCAGAGGGTGTACACCCGTCTTTGACACTGTTCATAATTTCTAGAGGGGGAGATGATATTACTCACAATATCGTAAACACGCTGTGTGTTCACAGTGGATCGTAATATCCAGGGAGGCAGAGAGGGGTATTATTCGTCCCCTATCGCGGGGGGTGTCCAACCCACCTATCATATTGTTTCTTATATCCAGAGGTGAGAGGATGATATTACTAGCAATATTGAAGAAGTGAACACGCTTCCTGTTACATTGTTTCTAATATCCACGTTGGAAAAGTATGATATTGCTCCTAATTTCACAGGGGTTGTACACCCCGCCGGAGATTTTATTTCTACTATCCAGAATAAGAGAGAACGACATTACTTCCAATAGTGCAGGGGGTGCATACCCTCCATGTGATATTGTTCTTAATAGCTAAAGGAAGAAAATATAATATTATTCTTTATACTGCAGGGGGTGTACACCAACCTGCGATATTGTTCCTAATATCCAGGGAGGGAGAGCATGATATTATTCCCAATATCACCATGGGTGTACAGCCGCCCTGCCCTATTGCTCCTAATATTCAAGGGGTAGAATAAGACATTACTCCCAATATAACAGTGGCTGTACATCCATCCGGAGATATTGCTCCTAATATTCAGGGAAGGAGAAACTGATACTACTTTCAATACCGCAGAGAGTGTAAGACCCTTCTGTGATATTGTTTCTAATATCTGGAGGGGGAGAGGATATTACTTTCAATATCGCAGGTTGTATACACCCATCCTGTGGATATTGTTCTTAAAATCCAGGAAGGAAGAGGATGATATTATTCCCCATATAGTAGGAGATGTACACCCACGCTGGGATATTGTTCCTTATATCACGAGGGGAGGAGAGCCTGATATTACTCCCAGTATTGCAGGGGGTGTACATCCCCCCTGTTATATTGTTCTTAACATTCAAAGGAGGAGAGGCTGACATTACTTCAGATATCGAAGAAAGTGTAAACCCCTGTGTGATATTGTTCTTAATATCTAGAAGGGGAGAAGAGAATATTAATCCCTATATCACAGCAGGTGTACACTCTGTGATACTTTTCCTAATATGCAGGGTAAGAGAGGATAATAATATTTCCAATATCGCAGAGGTGCTCACCCTCCTGTGAGATCGTACTTAATATTCAAAGGTGGAGGGGATGATATTGATACCAATATCACAGAAAGTGTACACCCCCCAGTGATATTCTTCCCATGATCCAGCAGAGAAGAGGATTATATTACTTTCAATATCAAAGAAGGTATACACGCCCCCAGTGATGCTGTAGGAATGTAGAATTTCAAGGTGGGAGAGGATGACATGACACCCAACATCACAGAAAGTATAAACACTCTTTTGATATTGTTCTTAATATCCAGGGGAGAAGAGGATGATATTACTCCCAATACTGCAGAGAGTATACACCCGTCTGTGAAATAGTTCATAATTTCTAGAGGGGGAGATGATGTTACTCACAATATCATAAACGTGCTGTGTGTCCACCGTGGATCATAATACCTAGGAAAGGAAAGGGGGTGATATTACTCCCCATATCGCAGGGGTTGTCCACCTCCCTGCGATGTGAATCGTAGTATCTATGGGGGGAGAGGGAGGTGATATCACTCTTCACATCGCGGGGTGTGTCCACCCCTCGGCGATGTGGATCGTAATATCCATGGGGGGAGAGGGGGCTGATATTACTCCTCACATCGTGGGGTGTGTCCACCCCTCGGCGATGTGGATCATAATATACAGGGGGTGAGATGGGGGTGATATTACTCCCCACATTGCAGGGGATGTCCACCCTCCCACGATGTGAATTATAATATCCAGGGGGGTAGAGGGGGGTGATATTACTCCCCACATCGCGGGGAGTGTCTACCCTCCTGCTATATGGGGAGTAATATTATCCTCTCCCCTCCTGAATATTAGAAACAATTTCACAGTGTGTGTTTTCACAGACAGAGATATTGAAAGTAATATCATCCTCTCCCCTTCCAGATTATAACAATATCACAAAAGGGGTGTACACTCTGTGATATTCTGAGTAATATCATCCTGTGTTTCCCTGAATATTAGGAGAAATATCACAGAGTGGGTGTACAGCCACTGTTATATTGGGAATAACATCATACTCTACCCCCAGAAATTAGGAGCAATATCACAGAGATGGTGTGCAGCCACTGCGATATTAGAAGTAATATCATGCTCTCTCCCGCTAGTTATTAGGAATAATATCACGGGGGCCGGGAGGTGTACACCTTCTGCGGTATTGGGAGTAATACCATCATCTCTTCCTTTAGATGTTAGGAACAATATCACAGGGGAGTGTACACCCCCTGCACTATTCAAAGTAATATCATTCTCTCTTCTTCTAGATTTTACAAATAACGTCACAGGCGCAGTGTACACCCTTTGTTATATTGCGAGGAATATCTTCTTTCAACCTGGATATGAAAAACAATATCACATAGGGGGCATACATCCCTTCAATATTGTTAGTAAAAACATCTTTTCACCCACTGGATATAGAAAACAATATCACAGGTGGGGTGTACACCCCTTGCAATATTGGGAGTAGTATCACCATGTGGTTATTAAGGACAAATCACAGGGTGGGTTTACACTTCCTATGTTACTTGGAGTAATATCATCCACTCACCCCTGGATATCAGGAACCATGTCACAGAAGGAGTGTACACCCCTGCAATATTGTCAGTAATATCACCCTCTTTCCCCCTGGATATTAGGAACACCTAGTATTCCACACCTGTGGAATACCACAGGGTGGGTGTACAACCACTGCCATATTGGGAGTAATATCAGCCTCTACCCCGCTTCGTATTAGGAACAATATACACGGGGTGTGTACTCCCCCTGTGATATTGGGAATAATATTATTCTCTTTTGCCTGTACATTAGGAACTATATCACAGGGGGCTTTACACCTCTTGCGATATTGGGATTAATATTATCCTCTCCCCCACTGAATATTAGGAACAATATCACAGAAGAGTGTACACCCCCTGTGATATGGCCAGTAATATCATAGTGTTTTTCCTCGGATATTAGCAACAATATCACAAGGTTTGTACACACCCTGCGTTATTGAGAGTAATATTATTCTCTCTTCCCCTGGATACTAGAAATAGTATCACAGGCAGAGTGTACACCACACTCCCTGCGATATTGTGAGTAATGTCATCCTCTTTCAACCTGGATATTAGAAACAATATCACAGGGGGCGTGTACACTTCTTTCAATACAGGGAGTAATATCATCCTCTCTCCCCATAAATAGTAGAAAATATATCAAAGAAGGTGTGTACACCACTTGCAGTATTGAGAGTAATATCAATTTCCTCTCACCTAGTTATTAGAAAAAATATCATGGGGGGTGTACATCACCTGCAATATTGGGAGTAATATAATTTTCTACCCTTACCTTATGGATATTGAGAACAATATCACAAGGGTGGTGTACATTCTCTGCGATATTGTGAGTAATATCATCCTCACCCCCTCCTAGATATTAGGAACAATATCGTAGGTGGATTATACACCCGATGCAACATTGGGAGAAATACCATACCCTCCGCCCGGATATTAGGAACAATATCTCATGGGGGGTGTACAGCCCATTCCATTTTGGGAGTAATACCAATTTCTTCATTGCTTGAACTAAGAAGCAATATAACAGTGGTGGTGAACACACCCTGTGATATGGCCAGTAATATCATAGACTCTCCCCTAGGGTATTAGGAACAATATCAAAAAGGGGTGTATACACTAGTGATATTGGGATTAATATCATGCTCTCCTCCCTGGATATTAGGAACAATATCGAAGAAGGAGTGTCCACCCCTGGCTATATTGACAGTAATATCATCCTCTTCCTCCCTGGATATTAAGAACAATACCACAGAGTTGGTGTACATCCTGTGTGATATTGGGAGTAACGTAATCCTCTACCTCCTGGATATTAAACACAATATCACAGAGGGGGTGCACACCTCCTGCCATTAATATCATTGTCTTGCCCACTGGATATTAGGAACAATTTCACAGAGGTGTGTACACCTCCTCTGCTATTGGGAGTAATATCATTCTCTCTTCCCCTGGATTTTAGGAATAATATCACAGGTGGAGGGTACAACTCCTGCGATTGGCAGTAATATCATTCTCTCCCAACCTTGATATTAGGAAAATAATAACAGGGGTGTACACCCCTGCGATATTGGGAGCAATACCATCCTCTCCTCCACTTGATATTAGAAACAATATCCCAGGAAGGGTATACACCCTCTGAGATATTGAGAGTAATATCATCCTCTCCCCCGCCTAAATATTAGGAACAATATCACAGGGGGGTGTACATCCCCTACAATATTGGGAGCAATATCATCCTCTCCCTCCCTGGATATTAGGAACAATATCAAAGGGGTCGTGTACACCCACTGTGATATTGGGAGTAATATCATTCTAATCCCCCCTGGATATTAGAAACAATATTATGGAGGGGCTGTACACTCCTTGCTGTATTGTGAGTCATATTATTTCTCTTCCCCTGGATATTAGGAACTATATCACAGGGGGTGTGTCTTCTGTGATTTTGGAATTAATATCATCCTCTCCCCCACTAAATCTTAAAAACAATATCAAAGGAGGATTGTCCACCCCTGTGATATGGACAGTAATATCATTGTCTCCCTCCTCTAAATATTAAGAATAGTATCACAAGACGAGTGTACACCTCCTGTGGGGAGTAATATCATCCTCTCTACCTTTGGATATTAGAAACAATATCACAGTGGGGGTGTACATTTCTTGTGATATTGGGCAAAATGTTATCTTCTCTTCCCACGGATATTAGGAACAAAATCCCAGGGAGTGAGTACAACCTCTTCTATATCAGAAGTAATAACATCCTTTCCCTTCCTGGACATTAACAACAATATCACTGGGTGGGTGTACAACCTCTGTGATATTGGGTGTAATATCATGCTCTCTTCCCTAGGATATTAAAAACAATACCATAGGAGGGGTGTATAGCTCCTGCAATATTGGGAGTAATATCATCCTTTCTCCCTCTCGATATTAGGAACAATATCCCAGGATGGGTGTAGATCTCCTGTGATATTGGGCGTAATATCCTCATCTCCCAATGTGGATATTGGGAACAATGTCATAGAGGGTGTGTATACCTTCTTCAATATTGGCAGTAATATCATTCTCTCCCCCCTGGATTGTAGGGAAAATATCTAAGGGGTTTTACAACTCCTGTGATATTTGAGTAATATTACTCTCTCCCCACCTAGATATTAGGAACTATATCACAGGAGGCTGTACACTTCTTGCAATATTGGGAATAATATCATCTTTTCCCATTGTTGGGAACAGGCCCCCAAATCTGGCCATAAACTGGCCCCAAAACTTGCCATAAACTAAATCTCTGCAGCACTGTGACATGCTTGTGATGGCCTTGACGCCCACACTGGAAGGTTGTTGGTTTACCAGAATGAGGGCAAGGAACACCTGGCCCACCCAGGGCAGAAAACCACTTAAGGCATTCTTAAATCAGAAACAATAGCATGAGCGATCTATGCCTTAAGGACATGTTCATGCTGCAGATAACTAGCCAGAGCCCACCCCTTTATTTCAGCCCAACCCTTTGTTTCTCGTAAGGAATACTCTGAGTAAATCTTATGACTGATTTGCTGTCAATAAATATGTGGGTAAATCTCTGTTTGGGGCTCTGAGCTCTAAAGCCTGTGAGACCCCAGATTTCCCACTTCATACTCTATATTTCTGTGTGTGTGTCTTTAATTCCTCTAGTGCCACTGAATTAGGGTCTCCCTGACCAAGCTGGTCTCGGCAAGTGGTGCCCATGTGTGGGGCTCAAACCCAGGTTGAAGGGTCTCTGGAGCAATGGTTGGAAAATGTGGAACTAAGCTGGAGGATACCCGAGTACTCTTAAAGCAATCCCCGTGGTGAGTAAAAAGGGGAGCTCAGAAGCATCAGGGTAACAATGAGACAAGTGTGTGCTTTGGTTCGTTTCACCTGGGAACCTTTTCACACTAATGATAAGGAGAAAGGAATGTATAACAAAGTAACAGAAGAGGTTACAGAGAAGATTTGCTTGCCAGCTAAAGCTAAAGCGGAAAGGAGGGAGAGGTTCATCCCTACCCTTCTGCACCTCCTCATTATTATTTTGAAGAAAAAGAGTGGCCTGATCCTCCAGATCTTTCTTTTCTGGAGGACACTGGGCAAAAAGTAGTTGCCCAGTGACTGTTCAAGCAGCACCTTGAGCGACCACTCTCAGTTCTATTCAGGCAGGAATTCAGCAACTAGAAGAGAGGGTGATTTAGAGGCTTGGCAGTTCCCTGTTAGGATACACCCACCTGATCAACAGGGAAATAGTATAGCTACATTTGAGCTTTTTCCTTTTAAATTACTCAAATAATTTAAATAAGCTATGAATCAGTATGGACCAGGTTCTCCTTTTGTAATGGAACTGTTAAAGAATGTTGCTGTTTCCAGTTGGATGATTCCTACTGACTGGGACGCTCTTACTTGAGCTTGTTTAACTCCTGCTCAATTCTTACAATTTAAAACTTGGTGGGCAGATGAAGCTTCCATTCAGGCTGCTCACAATGCCCAAGCCCAACCTCTAATTAATATAACTGCAGATCAACTTTTGGGGGTCAGCAGCTGGGCTGGTTTGGATGCACAAGTTGTCATGCAGGGTGATGCCACAGAACAGCTTAGAGGAGTGTGCATTAGAGCATGGGAAAAAATCACTTCGGGAGGAGAGCAATACCCTTCTTTCAGTGCTGCAAAGCAGGAACCAAAAGAACTATATGCTGATTTTATAGCTCAGTTACAGGAGTCTCTTAAAGAGGTGATTGCAGATTCGACTGCTCAGGATATAGTGTTGCGGTTATTAGCTTTCGACAATGCTAATCCCAATTGCAAGGATGCTCTGCGACCTATTAGAGGGAAAGCACATTTAGCTGATTATATCAAGGTCTGTGACGGTATCAGAGGTAATCTGCATAAAGCTACTTTGTTGGCACAGGCAATGGCAGGACTGAGAGTGGATAAAGAAAATACTCCATTTCCTGGAGCTTTTTTAACTGTGGGAAGCACGGACATACTAAAAAAGAATGTAGAAAAATTCAGTGAGTCAAGCCACCAGATGTGGGAAAAAAGAAAACTGCTGAGCCTGAAATATGTCCAAAATGCAAAAAAGGAAAATATTGGGCTAATCAGTGTCACTCTAAGTTTGATAAAGATGGGAACCCGATTTCAGAAATGCCATGAGGGGCCTGTCCTGGCCCCATTCCAAACCAGGGCATTTCTGGCTCAGGCCATTCCCTCACCCCTGTACAATGTCTGTCCCTCACCCCTGTACAATGTCTGTCCCCCACCACAACCAGTAGTTCCACAGTAGATTCATGCTGCACAAAAGCTGTGAGCCTTCTGCCTGGGGAACCCCCACAAAAGGTCCCAACAGGAGTCTGTGGACCCTTGTCAGCAGGGACCGTAGGATTACTTCTAGGAAGGTCTAGTTTAAATTTAAAAGGGGGTACAAGTACAAGCAGGAGTCACTGATTCAGATTACAATAAGGAAATTCAAATTGTTATGTCTACTTCTGTTTCCTGGAAAGCAGAGCAAGGAGAGCGTATAGCACAGCTCCTGATTGTGCCATATGTGGAAATGGGGAAAAGTAAAATTAAATGAACAGGAGGATTTGGAGGCACAAATAAACAAGGCAAAACAGCTTATTGGTTGAATCAAATTACTGATAAACATCCTACCTGTGAAATAACTATTCAGGGAAAGAAATTAAAAGTTTGGTAGATACAGGAGCTGACGTTTCAATCATTTCTCTACAGCATTGGCCGTCCACATGGCCAATTCAACCTGCTCAATTTAACATAGTTAGAGTTGGTAAAGCCACTGAAGTATATCAAAATAGTTATATTTTGCATTGTGAAGGGCCCAGTGGACAACCTGGCACTATTCAACCAATTATAACTTCTGTACCTATAAATTTATGGGGAAGAGATTTGCTACAGCAACGGGGAGAACAAGTCCTAATTCCTGAAAAATTGTATAGACCTCAAAGACAACATACGATGCATGAAATGGGGTATGTCCCTGGTATGGGACTAGGAAAAAACTTGCAATGTTTAAAGGAACCACTTCAAGGGGAAAGACAAAGTTCCTGCCAGGGTTTAGGATATCATTTTTGATGGTGGCCNGAAGAAAAGAGTGGCCTGATCCTCCAGATCTTTCTTTTCTGGAGGACACTGGGCAAAAGTAGTTGCCCAGTGACTGTTCAAGCAGCACCTTGAGCGACCACTCTCAGTTCTATTCAGGCAGGAATTCAGCAACTAGAAGAGAGGGTGATTTAGAGGCTTGGCAGTTCCCTGTTAGGATACACCCACCTGATCAACAGGGAAATAGTATAGCTACATTTGAGCTTTTCCTTTTAAATTACTCAAATAATTTAAATAAGCTATGAATCAGTATGGACCAGGTTCTCCTTTTGTAATGGAACTGTTAAAGAATGTTGCTGTTTCCAGTTGGATGATTCCTACTGACTGGGACGCTCTTACTTGAGCTTGTTTAACTCCTGCTCAATTCTTACAATTTAAAACTTGGTGGGCAGATGAAGCTTCCATTCAGGCTGCTCACAATGCCCAAGCCCAACCTCTAATTAATATAACTGCAGATCAACTTTTGGGGTCAGCAGCTGGGCTGGTTTGGATGCACAAGTTGTCATGCAGGGTGATGCCACAGAACAGCTTAGAGGAGTGTGCATTAGAGCATGGGAAAAAATCACTTCGGGAGGAGAGCAATACCCTTCTTTCAGTGCTGCAAAGCAGGAACCAAAAGAACTATATGCTGATTTTATAGCTCAGTTACAGGAGTCTCTTAAAGAGGTGATTGCAGATTCGACTGCTCAGGATATAGTGTTGCGGTTATTAGCTTTCGACAATGCTAATCCCAATTGCAAGGATGCTCTGCGACCTATTAGAGGGAAAGCACATTTAGCTGATTATATCAAGGTCTGTGACGGTATCAGAGGTAATCTGCATAAAGCTACTTTGTTGGCACAGGCAATGGCAGGACTGAGAGTGGATAAAGAAAATACTCCATTTCCTGGAGCTTTTTTAACTGTGGGAAGCACGGACATACTAAAAAAGAATGTAGAAAATTCAGTGAGTCAAGCCACCAGATGTGGGAAAAAAGAAAACTGCTGAGCCTGAAATATGTCCAAAATGCAAAAAAGGAAAATATTGGGCTAATCAGTGTCACTCTAAGTTTGATAAAGATGGGAACCCGATTTCAGAAATGCCATGAGGGGCCTGTCCTGGCCCCATTCCAAACCAGGGCATTTCTGGCTCAGGCCATTCCCTCACCCCTGTACAATGTCTGTCCCTCACCCCTGTACAATGTCTGTCCCCACCACAACCAGTAGTTCCACAGTAGATTCATGCTGCACAAAAGCTGTGAGCCTTCTGCCTGGGGAACCCCACAAAAGGTCCCAACAGGAGTCTGTGGACCCTTGTCAGCAGGGACCGTAGGATTACTTCTAGGAAGGTCTAGTTTAAATTTAAAAGGGGTACAAGTACAAGCAGGAGTCACTGATTCAGATTACAATAAGGAAATTCAAATTGTTATGTCTACTTCTGTTTCCTGGAAAGCAGAGCAAGGAGAGCGTATAGCACAGCTCCTGATTGTGCCATATGTGGAAATGGGGAAAAGTAAAATTAAATGAACAGGAGGATTTGGAGGCACAAATAAACAAGGCAAAACAGCTTATTGGTTGAATCAAATTACTGATAAACATCCTACCTGTGAAATAACTATTCAGGGAAAGAAATTAAAAGTTTGGTAGATACAGGAGCTGACGTTTCAATCATTTCTCTACAGCATTGGCCGTCCACATGGCCAATTCAACCTGCTCAATTTAACATAGTTAGAGTTGGTAAAGCCACTGAAGTATATCAAAATAGTTATATTTTGCATTGTGAAGGGCCCAGTGGACAACCTGGCACTATTCAACCAATTATAACTTCTGTACCTATAAATTTATGGGGAAGAGATTTGCTACAGCAACGGGGAGAACAAGTCCTAATTCCTGAAAATTGTATAGACCTCAAAGACAACATACGATGCATGAAATGGGGTATGTCCCTGGTATGGGACTAGGAAAAAACTTGCAATGTTTAAAGGAACCACTTCAAGGGGAAAGACAAAGTTCCTGCCAGGGTTTAGGATATCATTTTTGATGGTGGCCATTGTTAAGCCTCCAAAGCCTATACCTTTAAAATGGTTAACAGATAAGCCAAATTGGATAGAACAATGGCCGCTAAGTAAAGAGAAACTGGAGACTTTAGAGGAATTAGTTACTGAACAATTAGAAAAGGGACACACAGTTCCAACATTTTCCCCTTGGAATTCTCCAGTTTTTGTAATTAAGAAAAAATCAGGTAAATGGAGAATATTAACAGATTTTAGAGCCATCAATTCAGTTATACAACCTATGGGAGCATTATAGCCAGGATTGCCTTCTCTTAATATAATTCCAAAAAATTGGCCTTTAATAGTCATAGATTTAAAAGACTGTTTCTTTACTGTCCCCTTAACTGAGCAAGACTGTGAACAGTTTGCATTTACAATTCCTGCAGTAAACAACCTGCAGCCTGCTAAGCGTTTTCATTGGAAAGTGTTGCCACAAGGCATGTTAAACACTCCAACAATTTGCCAGACCTATGTAGGGCAAGCAATTTAACCTACTCGTAAAAAATTTTCAGTGTTATATTATTCATTATATGGGTGATATACTTTGTGCTGTCCTCACTCAAGAAATATTACTCCAATGTTATGATCACTTGCAAAACTCGATTTCTCATGCTGGTTTAATTATAGCTCCTGACAAAACTCAGACTACTACTCCTTACTCCTACTTGGGGACCTTAGTAAATGACATTACCATTGTGCCAC
>NW_016806456.1:3232879-3258289 GCF_001698545.2 Rhinopithecus bieti
TTTCTTCACAGAATTGGAAAAAACTGCTTTAAAGTTCATATGGAACCAAAAAAGAGCCCGCATTGCCAAGACAATCCTAAGCCAAAAGAACAAAGCTGCGGGCATCACTCAACTTGACTTCAAACTATACTACAAGGCTACAGTAACCAAAACAGCATGGTACTGGTACCAAAACAGAGCTATAGACCAATGGAACAGAACAGAGCCCTCAGAAATAATACCAAACATCTACAGCCATCTGATCTTTGACAAACCTGACAAAAACAAGAAATGAGGAAAGGATTCCCTATTTAATAAATGGTGAAGTCTACTACTCCTTACTCCTACTTGGGGACCTTAGTAAATGACACTACCATTGTGCCACAGAAAGTAGCCATATGTAGGGATCAGTTGAAAACAGTAGATGACTTTCAAAAATTACTAGGGGACATTAATTGGATACGACCTGCTCTAGGCATTTTTACCTATGCCATGAATAATCTATTTTGTATCCTTAGAGGAGATCCTAGTCTCACTAACCCTCAACAATTAACAAAAGAAGCTGAGATAGTGCTGTAACTAATCGAAAAGCAGGTTCATAAAGCTCAAATAAATAGAATAGATCAGAGAAGGCTCTAGATTTGCTGATTTTTCCAACACAGCATTCACCTACTGGTGTTATTGTCCAAGAGCAGGACTTAGTAGAATGGCTTTTTCTTCCACTTACTGATTCATGGACTCTAACTCCTTATTTGGATCAAATCACTATTGTGATAGGAAATGGGAGAACTTGAATTATTATATTACATGGATATGATCCTGGAAAAATTATTGTCCCTCTCACAAAGGCACAAATATAGCAAGCTTTTATAAATAGTCTTACTTGGCAAACCCATTTAGCTGATTCTGTGGATATTCTTGATATTCATTTTCCTAAAATGAAACTGTTTCAATGTTTGAAATTAACTGATTGGATTCCTCCTAATATTACTAAATTTAAACCAATTGAAGGTGCTGAAAATGTCTTTACAGATGGGTCTAGTAATGGTAAAACTTCTTATTCTGGATCAAAAGGTAAAGTTTTCTAGACGCCCAATACTTCAGCTCAAAAAGCAGAGCTTGTAGCTGTAATTGAGGTATTGACTGCTTTTAATATGCCTCTGGTCTCAATTGCAGATACAGCATTACCTGGAAAGAAGCTAAAGCTATCATCCAGTGATGCCCAACTTACCAAATGGTACATTCCTCATCTTTTACAGGAGGAGTTAGTCCTCGAGGATTAGAACCTAATTGTCTTTAGCAAATGGATATCACACAAGTGCCCTCATTTGGGAGACTAGCTTATGCACATGTATGTGTGGACACCTTTTCTCACTTTGTCTGGGCTACATGCCAATCAGGAGTCTTCTGCCTGTGTTAAACGTCACTTTTTGCAGTGTTTTGCAGTAATGGGCATTCCAGCTTCTATTAAAACAGATAATGCCCCAGGCTATACTAGCCAATCTCTAGCTACATTTTTCTCTATATGGAATATTAAACACATTACTGGTATCCCATATAATTCTCAAGGACAAGCCATAGTGAAAAGAATGAATCTCCCACTGAAACAGAAGTTGCAAAAGCAGAGGGGGAAAAAACAGGGACTATGGGACACCATATGCACAATTGAATCTAGCATTATTAACTTTAAATTTTTTGAGCCTGCCCAAAGGCCAGATGTTAGGAGCAGCTGAACAGCATCTACAGAAACTAGCTGCAAAGACAGAAGCAGAACAACTGGTTTCGTGGGGAGATCCAATAACACAAAGTTGGGAAATAGGTAAAATAATAACTTGGGGTACAGGTTATGCTTGTGTTTCTCCAGAGCCGAATCAACAGCTGATTTGGATACCTTCAAGACACCTGAAACCTTATCATGAGCCATGTGCTGAGGAAGAGATCTCAAGAAGATCCCAAGGACCCCCAGTTGCAGCCATGTTGAGACTGATGCTGAGGAGGATCCCAACTG
This sequence comes from Rhinopithecus bieti, assembly GCF_001698545.2. NCBI lineage: Eukaryota > Metazoa > Chordata > Mammalia > Primates > Cercopithecidae > Rhinopithecus > Rhinopithecus bieti. The sequence continues at coordinate 3,234,867 of NW_016806456.1, forward strand.
TCAGGAGCAACACACATCGAACATAGCCACCTACTTGGGGACAGATCAAGAAGCTGTCACAGATGGCAGAAGAAAACCTGAGGAAAGCGGGACAACCAGTCACAGTGAGTAATTTAATGGTAGCTATGATAGCGGTGATCACCATTGCCATGAGTATTCCTTCAACAACAGCTGAAACAGAGAGCAATTATACTTATTGGACATATTTATCAATCTTAGCTGGCAATAATGCCTGGATATAATCACTCTATGACACAGTTACAAATGCTTTCTGATCTCAGTATTTACCATAATAAATCTGCTCCTATAATTGAGGCATACCGCCCTCAAAAACCTATTTCTAAAAAAAAATTGAACCTGGCCAGAAAAGATGAACGTACTTGTTTAGGAAGATTGCATTGCAGAACAGGCAGAGGTGCTGCACAATGATTCCTATGGAATCATTATTAATTGTTCCCCTAAGGGGATGTTTAGCTTGAATTGTACCTCTCAGTCTGTGTGCCAGGGCAGCACTGTGTTCATCTGGTCTGAACAAAATTGTCAGATGGTAGAAATGATAAGAAATATGGCAACAGTTCCTATTATCTGGAATCATGGCGGTATAGTGGCACCTCAACCTCAAATGATGTGGCCCGTTGTAGGAGCTAAACATAAGGGTTTGTGGAAACTGTTAATAGCTCTTAATAAGATCAAAATTTGGGAAAGAATAAAAAAGCATCTAGAAGGACACTCTACAAACTTGTCTTTGGATATTGCAAAATTAAAAGAACAAATATTTAAAGCATCCCAGGCACATCTGACTTTAATGTCAGGAACTGGAGAGCTTGAAGGAGCTGGAGACAGATTAGCAGCTAGTAACCCATTAAAATGGATAAAAACACTTGAAAGTTCTATGATTTCAATGATGATTGGTTATTCATCTGTGTTGTTTGTCTTTGTATAGTCTGCAGATGTGGATCCTGACTCCTGCAAGAAGTAGCTCACCATGACAAAGCTGCCTTTGCTTTTATCACTTTGCAAAACAAAGAAGGGGCACATGTTAGGAACAGGCCCCAAAATCTGGCCATAAACTGGCCCCAAAACTGGCCATAAACAAAATCTCTACAGCACTGTGACATGCTCATGATGACCTTAATGCCCACTGGAAGGTTGTCAGTTTACCAGAATGAGGGCAAGGAACACCTGACCCACCCAGGGCAGAAAACTGCTTAAGGCGTTCTTAAAGTGCAAACAATAGCATGAGCGATCTGCGCCTTAAGGACATGCTCATGCTGCAGATAATTAGCCAGAGCCCATCCCTTTATTTCGGCCCATCCCTTTATTTCTCATAAGGAATACTTTGAGTAAACCTTATGACTGGCTTGCCATCAATAAATATATGGGTAAATCTCTGTTCGGAGCTCTCAGCTCTGAAAGCTGTGAGACCCCTGATTTCCTACTCCACACTATATTTCTGTGTGGGTGTCTTTAATTCCTGTAGCACTGCTGGGTTAGTATCTCCCTGACCAAGCTGGTCTCAGCATCCCATCATGGATATTAAGAACAATATCACAGGGGAGGTGTACACCCCTTGCAATATTGAGAATAATATTCTGCTCTCCCCTTCAGGATATTAGGAAAAATATCCCAGAAGATGTGCAAAACCCCCACAATATTGGCAGTAATATCATCCTTTCCCCTCTGAATATAAGAAACAATATAGCAGGAGGATGTACACCCCCTGTGATATTGGGAGTCATTTCGTTTTTCTCCCCTTTGAATATTCAAAATGATATAATGGGGGGGTGTACACCCCCTGCAATATTGCCCCTAGTATCATCGTCTCCCTCCCAGGATATAAGGAACAATATCACAAGGAGGTGTATACCCCCTGCAATATTGGGAGTAATATCTTCCTCTTTCCCACTGGCTATTAGAAACACTGTCACAGAAGGTGTACACCCCCTGTGATATTGGGAGTAAAATCATTCTCTACTCTCCTGGATATTACAAACAATATCACAGAAGGGGAACACCCCTTTAGATATTGGGAGTAATATCATCCTTCCCATACTGTATATTATAAAAAATATCACAAAGGGTTGTACACATCTGCAATATTCAAAGTAATATCATCCTCTCCCCCCCGGATATAACAAACAGTATCAAGGTGGAGTGTTCACTTCCTGAGATATTGACAGGAATATCATCCTCTCCCCATCTGGGTATTATGAAGAATATCTCATGGGAGTGTACACCCTCTGTGATATTGGAAGTAGTATCATTCTCTCCCCACTGGACATTACAAACAATGTCATAGTTGGGTGTACACCCCTGTGATAGTACAAGTAATATCCTCTCCCTTCCTGGATATTATGAACAATATCACAGGAAAATGTACACCCCCTGTGATATTGGGAGTAATGTTATTCTCTCCCCTTTAGATATTATGAACAATATCACAGGGGGGTGTACACCTGCTGCAATATGGGGAGTAATATCATCCTCTCCCTTTCTGGATATTATGAGCAATATCACAGGGAAGTAATATCACCCTCTCTCCTTCTGTATATTTTGAATATTATCACAAGGGGGTGTACACTGCCTGTGATATGGGGAGTAATATTATCCTCTCCTCTTCTGGACATTATGAACAATATCACAGCAGGGTGTATACCCCCTTCAATATGGGGAGTTATAGCCACCTCGCCACACCTGGATATTATGAACGATATCACAAGGGGGTGTACATCCCCTGCAATATGGAGGGTAATATCATCCTCTTTCTCCCTGGATATAAAAAACAATATCAAAGGGTGGTGTGCACCCCCTGAGATATGGGGAGTAATGTTATTCTTTTTCCCCCTGGATATCATAAACAATGTCACTGGAGGGTGTACACGCCCTGTGATATGGGAAGTAATATTTTCCTCTCCCCCCAGACACTATGAACAATATCACTGGAGTGTGTAAACCTCCTGTGATATGGGGAGTAATATCAACTTCTCCCCCCTGGATATTACAAACAATATCATTGGGGGTGTACACCCCTTGTGATTATGGGGAATAATATTATCTTCTCCTTCCCCAGTTATTATGAACAATATCACAGAAGGGTGAACACCCTCTGTGATATGAGGAGTAATATTATCCTCTCCCCTCCTGGATATTAAGAACAATATCACTGGGAAGTCTACACCCCCTGCAATATAAGGAGTAATATCATTTCCCGCCCCATTGGATATTATGAACAGTATCACGGGGGGGTGTACACCCCTGCTATATGAAGTGTAATATCATCCTTCCCCACCTGAATATTAGGAACAATATCACAAAGGGGTGTACACCTTCTGCAATATGGGAAGTAATATTATCTTCTCTACCCCTGGATATTACAAACAATATCACAGATGTTGTACACACAAGGTGTTTACAATATCGAAAATAATATCATCTTTTTCCCTGAATATTATGAACAATATCACAGGGCAGTGCACACCCCCTGTGATATTGTTCCTAATATCCAGGGGAGAGAGGATGAGGTTACTTCCAATATTGCAGGGGGTGTATGCCTTCCTTGTAATATTGTTCCTAATATCACAGGGGAGATGTACACCTCCAATATTGGGGGTAATAGAGATATTACCCCAATAGCTCAGGAGATGTACACTCCCCACTGTGATATTGTTCCTAATATCAAGGTAGGGAGAGAATGTTACTCTTAATATCACAGGGTGTGTATACCACTCCTTTCTATAGTTACTAATACCAATGGGTGAAAAGATGATATAACTCCTAATATCGCAGGGAGTGTACACCCCTTCTGTGATATTGTTTCTAATATCCAAGGGGGCAGAGAAAGATATTACTACCAATATCACAGGGGGTGTACACCCTTTCTGTGATATTGTTTTTAGTATTTTAGTATTTAGGGGGGAGAGAATGATATTACTCTCAATATCGCAGGGAATGAACACACACCCTATGATATTGTTCCCAATATCCAGCTGGGAAGAGGATGATATTACACTCAATATCTTAGGAAGTGTACACCCCCCTGTAATGTTGTTAGTAATATCCAGGTGGGGAGAGGATGATAGTACTCCCAATATCGAAGAGGGTGTATGCCTCCCTTGTGATATTTTTTATAATATCCAAGGAGGGAGAAGATTATATTACTGTCAATATGGGGGAGGCATACACCCCCCATGATATTGTTCCTAATATGCGAGGGTGGAGGAAGGGGATATTACTCTTACTATTGCAGGAGGTGTAAACTTTTCATGTAATATTGCTTCTAATAATCAGAAGGGAGAGAATGATATTACTCTCAATATCGCAGGAGGAGTAAACCCGCTCTGTAATATTGTTCCAACTGCCTGGGGTGTGGGGTGAGAAGTTGATGTTACTCCCAATATTACAGGGAATGTACATCGCCCCTGTGATATTGTTTGTAATATCCAGGTTGGAAGAGGGTTATATTACGCTCAATATCGCTGGGAGTGTACACTGCCCCTGTAATATTGTTCCTAATATTTAGCGGGGGAGAGGATATTACTCCCAGTATCACAGGGGTTATACACACCCCCTGAGATATTGTTCCTAATATACAGAGGGTGAGAGGATGATATTACTACCGATAGCGCAGGAAGTGTACACCTTCCTGTGATATTGTTCCTAATTTCCATGGGGAGAGAGGAAGATATTATTCCCAATATGGCAGAGGGGGTAAACCCCACCTGCGTTACTGTTTCTAATATCGAGTGGGGGAGAGGATGATATTATTCTCAATATCAGAGAAGCTGTACAGTTCTTCTGTGATATATTTCAAGATATACAGGGGGCGACAAGATGACATTACTTCCAATATCGCAGGGGGTGTACAACCCCACCTCATGACATTGTTTATAATATCCAGGGGGAGAATAATGATATTAATTCCAATATCCCAGGGTTGTATACCCATTTTGTAATATTGTTCCTAATATTCATGGCAGGAGATGACAATATTACCCCCAATAGCGCAGGAGGTGTACACCTCCTCTGTGATATTGTTCCTAATATCCAGGAGCAGAGAGGATGACATTACTCCCAGTATCAAAAGGGGTTTACAGATCTCTGTAATAATGTTGCTAGTATCCTATGGGTGAGAGGGTAATATTCCCAATATCGTGGGGCGTGTACACCCTCCCTGTGATATTGTTCCTAATATCGAGGGAGGCAGAGGATAATATTATTCCCAATATTGCAGGATGTGTATACCTTCCTTGTGATATTGTTCCTAATATCCAGGGTGGAAGACGACAATGTTACTGTCAAAATCGCAGGGGGGTTGTATAGGATGATATTACTCCCAATATCTTAGGGGGTGTACATGCCCCGTGATACTTTTCCTAGTATCAAGTGAGGAAGAAAATAATATTATTCCCAATATCACAGAGAGTGTACATCCCCCCGTGTACTGTTCCTAATATTAAAAATGGAAAGGATAATATTACTCACTATATCGCACGGAGTGTAAATCCCACTTGTGATATCGGTATTTTTCAATGTGGGAAATGATGATATTACTGTAAATATCACAGGGGGTTTACACCTACCCTGTGATATTGCTCCCAATATTCAATGGAAGAGAGAATGATATTAATATCAATATCAAAGGGAGTGTAAACCTCACTTCCAGTTTTTAATATCTAGGCATGCATTATTCCCAATATAGCAGGGAGTGTTCACCCCTTTTGTTGATATGGTTCCTAATACCCAGGAGGGGAGAGTATGATATTGCTCCCAATATCGCAGGGGTGTACATTCCCTTTGTGATATTCTTTTTTATATCCAGGGTGTACACACCCCCTGGGATATTTTTCCCAATATCCAAGTTGGAAGGGGATGATATGTGATATTGTTCCTAATATCCAGATGGGGAGAAAATAATATTTCTCTCAATAGAACAGAGAGTGTACTCCCTTTGTGATATTGCTCCTAATATCCTGGGGAAGAGCAAATGATATTATCTCCAATATCACAAGTGGTGTACAACCCCCAGTGATATTGTTTCTAATATTCAGGGGGTAGAGAATATCATTCCCAATATCGCAGTTGGTGTACACCTCGCCTGTAATATTGTTTCTAATATTCAGTAGGGGAGAAAAAGATATCAATCTTAACATACCTGGAATTGTACACCCTCTCTGTGATATTGTTCCTAACATCCAGAGGGAGAGAGGATGATATTACTCCCAATGCCGAGGAAGTGTACACCTCCCCGGTTATATTGTTCCTAATATTTATGGGGGAAGAGGATGACACTACTCATAGTCTCACAGGGAGTGTACACCCCCCGTGATATTGTTTTTAATATCCAGGGGAGACAGGATGATATTATTCCCAATATCCCAGAAAGTGCACACACCACTTGTGATATCCTACCTAATATCCAGAGGAGAGGATGATACTACTTTCAATATCGCAGGGGTTATACACATTCCTGTGATTTTTTTAATACTCAAGGGGGAGAGGATGATATTACTTTCAATATCACAGGGGCTGTAGACCCCCTTTGTGATATTGTCATATTGTTCTTAATATTTAGGGGCTAGAGGATGGTATTACTTCCAATATCGATGGGGGTGTACTGAACCCTGTGATATTGTTTCTAATATCCAGCTGGGGAGAAGTTGATATTACTTCCAATATTGAAGGTGGGGTACACACCCCCCGTGGTATTGCTCCTAATATCCAAGGGATAGAGGATGACATTACTCCCAATATAGCAAGGATTGTGCATTCCCTTTGTGATATTGCTCCTAATATTTAGGGGTGAGAGGCTAATACTACTACTAATATCACATTGGGTGTACACCCTTTTGTGATATTGTTCCAAATATCTCAGGAGGGAGAGGAAGATATTCCTCCTAATATCGCAGGGGCATACACCCCCTTGTAATATTGTTCCTAATATTTAAAGGGGGAAACTATGATATTACTGTCAATATCGCAGGTGGTATATGATGCCCTGTGATACTCTTCCTAATATCCCAAGGTAGAGAAAATGATATTACTAGCTATACTGAAGAGGGTGTACCCTCCTCCATGATATTGTTCCTAATATCCAGTTGGAGACAGGATGATATTATTCCCAGTATTGCAAGAGGTGTACACACTGCCTGCGATATTGTTCCTAATAACCACTGGAAAAGAGGATGATGTTACTTCCAATATGGCAGGTGGTGTACACCTTAAATGTGATACTGTTCCTAATATCCAGCGGGGAGGATGATCCTACTCCCAATATCACAAAAAACCCTGTGTTATAGTTCCTACTCTCTGGCGGGGAGAGGATGCTTTTACTCCCAATATTGCAGAAGGTGTACACCTCTCTTTTGACATTGTTCCTACTATCCAGGTTTGGAGAAGGTGATACTATGCCCAATATTGCAGGGGGTGGACACACTTTCTATGACATTTTTTCCAATATCCTGGTAGGAGAGGACAATGTTACTCCCAATATAGCAAGGGGTGTGCATCCCTGAAAATATTATTTCTAATATCCACGGGGAGAACAGATGATATTACTTCCAGTATTGCAGCGGGTGTACACTTTTTTGTGCTATTGTTCCTCATATCGAGGTTGAAAGAATATGATATTACTCCCAATATCTCAGGGGGTGTACACCCCTCCTGTTACATTGTTTTCAATATCCAATAAGAGAGAGGATGATATTAATTCCAATAACTCAGAAGGAGGACATCCCCCTGTGATATTGTTCCTGATATACAGGGGAAGAAAGGATGATATTACTCTCAATATCACAGGGGATGTACACACCACCTTGTAATACTGTTACTAATATTGATGGGGGGAGAGGTTGATATTACTTTTAATATCTCAGGGGGTGCACACATCCCTGTGATATTGTTCCTAATATCCATGTGGGGAGAAAATTATATTACTCCTAATATCGCAGGGTGTGTACACCCTCTTTGGGATATTGTTCCTAATATTTAGGGGAGAGAGAATGATACTACTTGCAGGGGGTGTACACCATCCCTATGATATAGTTTCTAATATTTAGGAGGAGAGACGATGATATTACTCCCAATATCACAGGGGGTATACACCCCTTTTGTGATATTGTTCCTAATATCGAAGGGGGGAGACGATGATATTGCTATCAATATTGCAGAGGGTGTACACTCCCACTTGATACTGTTCCTGCTATTTAGAGGGGCAGAGGATGATATAACTCCCAATATTGCAGGGGCTATACACCCCCCTGTGATATTGTTTCTAATATTCAGAGGAAGGGAGGATGATATTACTCTCAATATCGCAGGGGGTGTACACCCCTCCTGTGATACTGTTTCTAATATTCAGGTGGGGAGAGCATGATATTATTCCAATATTGCAGGAGGTGTACCTTCCCCCTGTGATATTGTTCCTAATATCCAGAGGGGAGAAGGATGATATTATTCCCAATTTCACAGGGGTGTACACACCCTGTGACATTGTGCCTAATATGCCTGGGGGGAGAGGATGATATTACTCCCAATATCGCATAGGGGTACACACTTCCTGTGCTATTGTTTATAATATCCAGGGAGGAGAGGATGATATTACTCCCAATATCGCAGATGGTGTACACACCCCTGTGATATTCTTCCTAATATTCATAGGGGGAAAGAATGATATTACTTTTAATATTGCAGGGGATGTATTCATCAATGTGATATATTGTTCCTCATATCCAGGAGGGGAGAGGATGATATTACTCTAAATATTACGGGGGTGTACACCCACCCTGTGATATTCTTCCTCCTATCCAGGGGGAGAGAGAGAAGATGATATTAATCCCAGAATTGCGGGAGTGTACACCCACCTGTAATATTGTTTCTAATATCCCGGGTGGGAGGAGGATGATACTACTCCCAATACGGCAGGGGATGTGCACCTCCCCTGTGATATTGTTCCTAATAGCCAGGGTGGGAGAGGATGATATTACTCTCCACATCGCATAAGTTGTAACCAACCCCTGTGATATTGTTCCCAATATGCAGGGAGGGAGAAGATAACATTACTCCCAATATCTCAGAGTGTGTACACTCCCCCTGTGATATTGTTCCTAATATTCAAGGGAGGAGAGGATGATATTACTTCCAATATTGCAGAGATGATATTACTTCCAATATTGCAGGGAGTGTACAAACCCCTGGCATATTTTTCCTAATAGTCAAATGGGGAGAAGATTATATTACTTTCAATATCGCAGAGGATGTACACCCCCCAGGCGATATTGTTTTTAATATTTAGAGGGGTAAAAATGTTATTACCCCATTTTCACAGGGGGTGTACATGCCTTCTGTGATATTGTTCCTAATATTCAGGGGAGAAGAAGATGATATTACTCCCAATATCGCAGGGGTTGTAGACTCCCCTGTGATATTGTTTCTTATGTCCAGGGGAAGACAGGATGACATTACTTTTAATATTGCAGGGGGTGTACAACTTTTCCCGTGATATTGTTCCTAATATGCAGGTGGGGGAGAAGATAATATTACTTCCAATATTGCAGGGGGTGTACAACTCGGTGTGATATTGTTCCTAATATCCATGGTGGGAAAGGATAATATTACACCCAATATTGAAGAAAGTATACACTTCCCCTGTGATATAGTTCTTAATATCCAGGCAGAAATAGGATGATATTACTCCCAATACCGCTGTGTGTGTACACACTCTCTGTGATATTGGTCCTAATATCCAGAAGGGAAGAAGTTGATATTACTCCCAATATTGCAGGGGATGTTCACACCCCTTGTGGTATTTTTCCTAATATCCAGAGGGGAGAGTATGAAATGACTCCCAATATCGCAGGGGTGTACAAACTCTTTGGGATATTGTTGCTAATATTTATGAGGAATAAATGATATTACTCTCAATATTGCAGGGGGAATATGTTAACCCTGTGATATTGTCCTAATATCCAGGGAAGGAGAGGATGATATTACTCACAAAATCAAAGAGGGTGTACACCCCCCCTATGATATTGCTCCTAATTCAAGGGGGGAGAGGATAATATTGTCAATATCGCAGTGACTGTACACTTATCTTGTGATATTGTTCCTGGTATTCAGGGGGATAGAATGGTATTACTCCAATAACGCAGGAGGTTTACAACCCTCCTGTGATATTGTTCCTAATATCCACAGGGGAAGAAGATGATATTACCCCCTGTGATTTCATCCCTAATATCCAGCGGGTGAAAGGAGGATATTACTCTTAATATCACAGGAAGGTTTCACACATCCCGTAACATTGTTTTTAATATCCAGGGAAGAGAGGATGATATTACTCCCAATATGTACAGAAGGTGTACACCCCCTGTGATCTTCTTCCTAATATCCAGGGGGGAAGAGGATGATATTATTTTTGATATCACAAAGAATGTGCATATCAATGTAATATTGTTCCTATTATTTAGAGGGTGAGAGGATTATATTACTCCTAATATCGTAGTAGGTGTACACCCACCCTGTGATATTCTTCCTCATATCCAGGTGGAGATAAGATGCTATTACTCTTAATATTGCAAGGGGTGTACACGCCCCTGTGATATTGTTCCTAATATCAGGATGGAAGGGGATGCTATTACTACCAATATAGCAGGGGATGTACATCTCCCTTGTGATACTGTTTTTAATGTCCAAGTTGGGAGAGGATGATATTCCAAATATCACAGAAGGTGTGCACCACCCCTGTGATATTATTTTTAATATCCATGGAGGAAGAAGAAAATATTACTCCCAATGTCACAGTGGGTGTACACCTCTCGTGTAATATTGTTTCTAATATCCAGAATGAAAAAGAATGATCTTACTCCCAACATCGCAGAGGGTGTGCACTCTCCTTGTGATATAGTTTGTAATATCTGGGGGCAAAGAAGATAATATTACCACCAATATCACAGGGTGTGTACACCCTTTTGTGATAGTGTTCTAAATATCCAAGGAGGAGAAGATAATATTACTCCCAATATAGCAGGGGGTGTACACCCTCGTGAGATATTGTTCCTAATATCCAGGGAGAAGAGGATGACATAACTCCCAATATTGCAGGGGGTGTATATACCCTTTGTGATATTGTTCCTAACATTCAGGGGGAAGAGGATTATATTACTCTCAATATCAAAGTGGGTGTACACCACCCCTGTGATATTATTTCTAATATCTAGGTGGAAAGAGGTTGACATTACTTCCAATATTGCTGATGGTGTACACACCTCCTGTTGTATCGTTCCTAATATTTAGGGGGTAGAGAAGGACATTACTCCCAATATCTCAGGGAGTGTACACCCACTTTGTAATTTTGTACCTAAAATTTAAGGGTGAGATGATGATACTACTTCCAATATCACAGGGGATATACACCACTCTGTGATATTTTATCTAGTATTCCAGGGAGAGAGGATGATACTATTCCCAATATCACAGGGAATATACACCACCCCTGGGGGGTACACACTACCTCTGATATTGTTTTTAATATCCAGGGAAGAGAGGATGATATTACTTCCAATATCGCAGAGGTTGCACACATCCCTGTGATATTCCTCTTAATATCCAGCAGGGGAAAGGATGATATTACTTTCAATATGACAAAGGGTATACACACCAATGTGATATTGTTCCTAATATCCGGGGGTGTTGATATTACTCCAAATATCGCAGGGGGTGTTCATCAACTATTGCAGGATCTAGCCAGCAGCCCACGATGCAACAGGGCTCTCTCTTTGCTCCCAGGTGGATCGGCAGGTCGAGAAATAATAGACACACACAAGATAGTGAAAGCTGGGTCCAGGGAGGTCACCGTCTTTTAGTCCTGCAGTGCCAACAATGCACTGGATATGCCAGCATTTATTATTAAGTTTAGTGAGGGCGGGGGTAGGTTAGTGAAGGATTTAGGGTTATTTGATTGTGAGGTGAGATGGTCACATGGGGATTAAGTAATTCTTTTTTTTTTTTTTGAGACGGAGTCTCGCTCTGTCACCCAGGCTGGAGTGCAGTGGCCAGATCTCAGCTCACTGCAAGCTCTGCCTCCTGGTTTACGTCATTCTCCTGCCTCAGCCTCCCGAGTAGCTGGGACTCCAGGCGCCCGCCACCTCGCCTGGCTGGTTTTTGTGTTTTTTTAGTAGAGACGGGGTTTCACCGTGTTAGCCAGGATGGTCTCGATCTCCTGACCTCATGATCCACCCGTCTCGATCTCCCAAAGTGCTGGGATTACAGGCTTGAGCCACTGCGCCCGGCCTGGATTAAGTAATTCTTTAACATAACATCTATATGCAGAAGTACAGTATACATAGGTAAGAATTTACAATATAGTGTGTGCATCAGTAATTTCTAACAGAACCTTAAAACAGAAACACAGTCTATCCATAACCTATGATTAGCAAGATATTAATCAGCAGTAACAGTTGCAGCAAAAGCTGGTTACAGACAATCCATAGTAACAGGACGTGAAGCTAGACAACCGGTTAGACCAGAAATTCTCAGAAGGGAGTATGCCTTAACCTTAAAGAGGCCTAGAAGAGCTGTGGCAAGATGAGAGTATTTATAGCCCTATCTTATCCATATGGACAGGTGCCCCCCCACAACCATGCATCCATTTATAGGCTCTCCACGAGGGTCGCATTCCATTCCCAGAATTATGAACACCTGCTTTTCTGGGTTAGGAATCTTGGTGCTGTGAAACTTCCCTGACTGCATGTCCATTCANCCGTCTCGATCTCCCAAAGTGCTGGGATTACAGGCTTGAGCCACTGCGCCCGGCCTGGATTAAGTAATTCTTTAACATAACATCTATATGCAGAAGTACAGTATACATAGGTAAGAATTTACAATATAGTGTGTGCATCAGTAATTTCTAACAGAACCTTAAAACAGAAACACAGTCTATCCATAACCTATGATTAGCAAGATATTAATCAGCAGTAACAGTTGCAGCAAAAGCTGGTTACAGACAATCCATAGTAACAGGACGTGAAGCTAGACAACCGGTTAGACCAGAAATTCTCAGAAGGGAGTATGCCTTAACCTTAAAGAGGCCTAGAAGAGCTGTGGCAAGATGAGAGTATTTATAGCCCTATCTTATCCATATGGACAGGTGCCCCCCCACAACCATGCATCCATTTATAGGCTCTCCACGAGGGTCGCATTCCATTCCCAGAATTATGAACACCTGCTTTTCTGGGTTAGGAATCTTGGTGCTGTGAAACTTCCCTGACTGCATGTCCATTCATAGGCTCCCTGCAGGGTGAAGCACATTACGTGCTGTTGGCTCATTCAGGCAGTCCATCCTGGCATTGTCTTTACACAATCCTGCATGTAATTTTGTATTTACAATAATCAGGAGCATTTTATCTTTTATTCCATAGCAATAGTTTCAGGGGGTCTCCCTACAATCAACCCTGTGATAATCTTCCTCATATCCAGGGGGAGAGAAGAGGATATTATTCCCAACATTGCAAAAGGTGTACATCTCCCTGTAATATTGTGATATTGTTCCTAATATCCGGGTGGGGAGAGGATGTTATTACTCCCAACATCACAGGAGGTGTACACCTCCCCTGTGATATTGTTGTTAATATCCAGGTTAAAAGAAGATGATATTACTCCAAATACAGCAGAAAATGTATACCACCTCTGTGATATTGTTCCTAATATCCAGGGAAAGAGAAGATGATATTACTCCCAACATCACAGAGGGTGTACACCACCCCCATGATATTGTTTATAATATCCTGGGGGGAGAAGGTGATATTACTCCCAATATCGCAGGTGTGTACACCACCTTTGATATTGTTCCTAATACCAAGTGGTAGACAAGATGATGTTACTCTCAATATCATGGGGGGTATAAATCCCCTGATATTTTTCCTCATATCCAGGTAAGGAAAGGTTGATATTACTTCCAATATTCCAGGTGGTGTGCACACTTCCTGTGAAATTGTGCCTAGGGGGTATACACCCCTCTGTGACATTTTTCCTAATATCCCAGGGGGGAGAGGATGATATTACTTCCAATATCATAAGGGGCGTACACCCCTTTTGTGATATTGTTCCTAATATTCAAGGGGGGAGACTATAATATGACTGTCAATATCACAAAGGATGTACACCTTCCTGTGATATTGTTTCTAATATCCAGGGGGAGAGAGGATAATATTACAACCAATATTGAAGGGGTTGTACACCCGCCCTGTGGTATTTTTCCTAATATCCAAGTGGGGAGAGGATGATATTACTCCCAATATCACAGGGAGTGTACATCTCCCCTGTGATACTGTTTTTAATATCCATGTTGGGATGCTATTCCTCCCAATATCGCAGTTTGTACACCCCCCTTGTGATATTGTTCCTAATATTCAAGGATGGAGAATATCATACTACTGTCAATATCACAAAAGGGCATACACCACCTCATGATATTGTTTCTAATACCCAGGGTGGGAAAAAGAATGATATCACTCCCAATATTGCAGGATGTGTACACCCCCATGTGGTATTGCTCTTAATATCTAGAAGGTGGAGTAATATATTACTCCCAATTTTGCAGGGGGTGTACACACCCACCCTGCAGTATTGTTCCTACAGTCCAGTGTGGGGAGAAGGTGATACTACTCCCAATATCACACAGGGCGTACCTCCTTCCTGTGGTATTTTTTTCTAATATTCGAATTGGGAAAGGGTTATATTACGCTCAATATCTCAGGGAGTGTACACTCCCCTTGTGATATTGTTTCAAATTCCAGGGTGAAAGAGGATGACATTACTCTTAATATTGCAGGGGTTGTACCCACCCCACCCCCCGGGATATTGTTCCTAATATCCAGAGAGCAAGAGGATGATATTACTCCCAACCCAATAGCAAAGAGGGTGTACACCTTCCTGTGATATTTTTCCTAACATCCAGTGGGGGAGAAGATGATATTACTACCAATATCACGGGTGGGGGTGTACACTCCCCTGTGATATTGTTTCTAATATCGAGCCGTGGAGAGGATGATATTACTCCCAATTTCCGAGAAGGTATACACTTCTTCTGTGATATAATTCCTAATATTTAGGAAAGGAGAGGATGACATTACTTCCAATATCACAGCAGGTGTACACCTTTTCTGTGATATTGTTCCTAATATCCACGGGGGAAAGGATGATATTACTTCCAATATCACAGGAGGTGTACACCCCCCCCCCTTGTGATAATGTTCCTAATATCCAACGTGGGAAACGATGATATTACTGTGAATACCACAAAGGGTGTACACCCCCCCCCCATGATATCATTCCTAATATCCAGGTTGGGAGAGGTTGTGACATCATATTGCAAAGTTTGTACACCCCCTTTGTGATACTGTTCTTAATATCCAATGGGTAAGATGTTATTACTCCCAATATCGCAGGGGTGGTATGCACCCCTGAAATACGGTTTTAATATCCAGGGGAAAGAGGATGATATTACTCCCAATAGCCCTGCAGCTGCACACTCCTCCCATGATATTGTTTTTTATATTCACAGGGGGAGAAGTTGATATTACTCCCAAGAGCGGAGGCTGTGCACACCACCATTGTGATATTGTTCCTATCATCTAGGGGTGGAAGAGGATGATATTACTCCCAATATCGCAGTGGTTGTACACCCCCTGCACGATATTGTTCCTAATATCCAGGGAAAGAGAGGGTGACATTACATCCAATATCACAGGGGGTGTACACCTCCCCCCCATAATATTGTTCTTAGTACCCAGGGAAAAAGAATATGATATTACCCTAAATATCGCAGAAAGTGTACAACCCCCTGTGAAATTGTTTTTAATATTCAGGGCGGAGAAGATGATATTACTCCCAGTATCGCAGAGGATGTACACACACTCCTGTAATATTCTTCCTTACATACAGGGAAGGAAAGGATGCTGTTACTTACAGCATCCAAGGGGCTGTACACATCCCTGTGACTTGTAATTAATAATCAAGGGAAGAGGGAGTGGATGTTATTACTTTCAATATTGCAAGGGGTGTACACCACCCCAAAGATATTGTTCCTAATATTTAGGTAAGGACAAGATGATATTAATTTCAATATTTCAGCGGGTGTAAACCACCTCTGTGATATTGTTGCTAATATCTGGGGTGGGGGGTGGAAATGATATTACTCCCAATAACGCCGGGGGTGTACACCCCACCTGTAATGTTACACTTAATATTCAAAAAGAGAGACGAGGATAATATTAGTGCCAAAATTGCGGGGTGTGTCCACCCCACCTGCCATATGGTTTGTCATATCAAGCGGTGGAGAGGGAGGTGATGTTATTCCCAATATCGCAGGGTAGATTCCACCCCTCACCATATCGGGAGTAATATCACCCCCCTCTTCCCACCCTGAGTATTACGAGCCATACGCCAGGGGGTTGTCTGCTCCCTGCCATATGGAGAGTAATATCACCCCTCTCCCCCTCTGTGGGTATTACGAGCCATATGCCCGGGGGGTGTCCACCCCCCACCATATGGGGAGTAATATCACCCCCCTTTCACCCCTGGGTATTACAAGCCATATGGCAGAGGGGTGTACACCTCTCGCCATATGGGGAGTAATATCATCCCCTCTCCCCTTCTGAGTATTACAAGCCACGTGCCAGGGGGGTGTCCACTCCCCTCCGTATGGAGAGTAATATCACCCCTCTCTCCCCACCCTGGTTATTACGAGCCATATGCCAGGGGGGTGTCCACACCCCTGCCATATGGGGAGTAATATCACCCTTCTCTCCCCCTAGATATTACGTGCCATATTAAAGGGGAGTGTCCACCCCCCACCATATGGGCAATAATACCCCCTGGATAAGAGGCAAGTCTACACAGCGTGCTCACAATATTTGGAATAATATCATATTTCCCCTTTTTAATTACAAACATTATCACAGGAAGGTGTATAGAAACCTGTGATATTGGGAGTAATATTATCCTCTCCCTTCCTTAGATATTAGAAAAAATACCACAAAAGGTGTGTACACCCCCTGTGATATTGGGAGTAATATCATTCTATTCCTCCTGGATATTAGAAACAATATTACATGGAGTGGTACACGCCCCCCCCCCCCGTGATATTGGGCATACTATTATCCTCTTCCCGCTTGGATATTAGGAACAATAACACAAGCAGTTGTACACTTCCTGCAATATTGGAAGTAATATCATCCTCTCCAACACCGGATGTCACGAATAATATCCAAAAAGGGTTTACACTTCCTGCGATATTGGGAGTAATATAATACTCTCCCCCCATGAATATTAGGAACAACATCACAAAGAAGGTGTTCACCCTTTGCGATATTCAGAATAATATCACCCTCTCCCTTTCTGTATCTTAGAAACAATATCGCAGAAGAGGTGTACACCTGCTATGATATTGAAAGTGATATCTTACTCTCCTATCCTAGATATAATAAACAATATCACGGGGGGTGTACCACTTGTGCGATATTGAAAGTAGTATCATCCTCTCCACACTTGGATATTAGGAACAATATCACAGCGGGGTGTACACCCCATGTGATGTTGAGAGTCATATCAGCCACTCCTCCCAATATTAGGAAAAATATCACAGGGGGTGTACACATGCGGGGTGTACATTTCCTGTGCTATTGGGAGTAATATCACCCTCTCCCCTACTTGATATTAGGAACAGTATCTTGGCGGGGGGGGGGTGTAAACTCTTCTCAATATTGGAAGTAATATCATCCTCTACTACTCTGAAGATTAGGAACAATATCAAAGTGGGGTTGTACCCCTCCTGCGATATTGGGCATAATATCATCCTCTCCCAACCTGGATATTAGAAACAATATCACAGGGAGGCTATACACCCCATGAGACATTGGGAGTAATATCATATCCTCCTGCTTTGGAGAGCAGGAAAAATATCACGGGGGGAAATGTACATTCTGTGCAATATTGGGAGTAATACTATCTTCTTCCAAACTGGACATTAGGAACAATATCACAGGAAGGATATACATTCCCAGTGATATTGGGAGTAATTCATCCTCTCTTCCCATGGATATTAGAAACAATATTTCAAAAATGGTGTACACACCCTGCAGTGTTGGGAGTAATATCCTCTGCTCTCCTGGATATTAGAAACAATATTAGATATTAGAGGGTGGGTGTAAACCCCCTGTGATATTGAGAGTAATATCCTCTCCCCTCCTGAATATTACAAACAAAATTACAGGAGGGTTTACATCCCCTGCGATATTGGGAGTAATATCATTCTCTTTCTTCCTGGATATTACGAACAATACCACAGGAGGGTGTACAGCCCCTGTGATATTGGAAGTAGTATTATCTTCCCCCACTCCTCGATATTACAAACAATATCACAGGGGAGTGGACATTCCCTATGATACTGGGAGTAATATCATTTTCTCTCCCTCAGATATTAAGGACATTATCACAGGGGAGTGTACACACAAGGAGTGTATGATATTGGAATTGATACCATCCTCTCCCCTTCCCTTCCATCTGTACACCCCATTCGATATTTAGAGTAATATTATCCTCTCCCCCTTGGGTATTATGAACAATATCACAGGGGAGTGTACACCCCCTGCAATATTGGGAGAAATATCCTCTTTTCTTCTGGTCATTACAAACTATAACACAGGGGATGTACACCCCCTGCGATATTTGCAGTAATATCATCCTCTTCCTCTCTGGACATTACAAATAACATCACAGGAGGGTGTAAATTCTCTGGGATATTGGGAGTAATATTATCCTCTTTCTCCCTGGATATTATGAACAATATCATAGAGGGTGTACACCTGCTGCGGTATTGGGAGTAATACCATCCTTTCCCCGACTGGATATTATGAACAATATCACAGGGATGAGTACACTCCTTCGATATTGGGAGTAATGTCTTCGTCTTCCTCCCTGGATATTACGAACAATATCACAGGGGAATGAATACAGAAAGCGATATTGGGAGTAATATTACCCTCTCTTTCACTGAATATCACAGGGCGGGTGTACAGCCTCTGTGTTATTAGGAGTAATTTTATCCTCTTCCCCCTTGGATATTTCGAACAATGTCACCGGAAGGTGACCACACCCTGCGACATTGGCATTTATATCATCCTCTTCACCCCTGGATATTACGAACAATATCACAAGGGGGAGTACACCCCTTGCGATATTAGGAGTAATATCATCCTTTTCTCTCTTGAAAATTACAAACCATATTACAGGGGTGGTGTACACCCCTTGCGATATTGAGAGTAATATAATCCTCTCCCTTCTGGATATTCAGAACAATATCACAGGGAGGGGCTTACACCCCCTGCAATGTTGGGATTATCCTCTCCCCATTTGGATGTTAGGAACAAAATCACAAGGGGGTATACACTTCCTGTGATATTGGAAGTAATATCATCCTCTCCTACCCTAGATATCAGGAACAATATCGCAAGAGATGTGTACACCTTCTCTGATATTGGTAGCAATATCATCGTCTTTACCTCTGGATACTAGGAAAAATACCACAAAAAAAGCTGTTCACCCTCTGGGATATTGGGAGTAATATCATCTTCTCTTCTCTATATATTAGGAAAAATAATCACAGGGCTGGTGGACACCTGCTGTGATATTGAGAGTAATATCATCCTCTCCCTCCCTAGATGTTAAAAACAGTATCATGGGGGGTGGAGGTGTAAATTCCCTCTGCTTTTCGGAGTAATATAATTTTTCCCCCTCCCGGATATTAGAAACCATATCTCATGGGGTGTACACCCCTGCGATATTGGGAGTAATATCACCCTCTCCCCATTTGGATGTTAAGAACAATATGACAGGGGGGTATACACCCCCTGCGATATTGGGATTAATATCATCCTCTCCACCCCTGAATATTAGGAACAATATCACAGGGGTGTACACTCCCTGTAATATTGGGGGTAATATTATCCTTTCCATTCCTGGATATTAGGAACAATATCACAGGGGAATTGTACTCTCTCTGCGATTTTGGAAGTAATATTATCCTCTCCCCAGTCTGGATATTAGGAATAATATCACAGAAGGGGTGTACACTTTCTGCGATATTAGGAGTCATATTACTTAGGAACAATATCACAGGAAGATTATACACTCCCTGCAATATTGGGAGTAACATCATTATCTCCCCTGCACCCTGCTGAATATTAGGAACAATATCATGGGGGCGTGTACACCCCTTTCCATATTGGGTTTAATATACCCCTGGATATTAGGAACAATATCACTGAAGGGGTGTACACCCCCTACAACATTGGGAGTAATATCCTCTTCCCCCCTGGATTTTAGGAACAATATCAAAGGGGACTGTACCCCCACGATATTTGGGTAATATCATCCTCTTCCCTTCTGAATATTAGCAGCAATATCACAGGTGGATGTACACCCCCTGCGAAATTGAGACAGATATCGCAGATGTAACTGGATATTAGGAACAATATCTCGGGGGGGTAAACACCTTCTGCAATATTGGGAGTAATGTCATCTTTCTTCACTCTGGATAGTAGGAAAAATATTGCAGTGCGGGGTTTGACCAGTTACGATATTGGGAGTAATATCATCCTCTCTTCCTGGATATTAGGTACAATAACACAAGGGGGTTTATCCCCCTGCGATATTGGGAGTAATATCATTCTCTTTCCCCCTGGTGATATGAGCCATATCACACTGTGATATTACTATCAATATCACAGAGGGTGTACACTCCCACTTTGATATTGTTCCTGCTATTTAGGAGGGCAGAGGATGATATTACTCCCAATATTGTAGTGGCTGTACATTCCCCCATGATATTGTTTCTAATATCCAGAGAAAGGGAGGATGATATTGCTCTCAGTATCGCAGGGGGTGTACACCCCCCCGTGATACAGTTTCTAATACTCAGGTGGGGAGAACATGATATTACTCCAATAACGCAGGAAGTGACATTTCCCCTGTGATATTGTTTCTAATATCCAGAGGGGAGAAAGATGATATTACTCCCAATTCCACAGGAAGTGTACACACACTGTGATATTGTCCTTAATATGCCTGGGGGAAAGGATGACATTACTCCCAATATCGCATGGGGTACACACTTCCTGTGCTATTGTTTTTAATATCCAGAGAGGAGAGGATATTACTCCCAGTATCGCAGACGGTGTACACAACCCTGTGATATTCTTCCTAACATCCATGGGGGAAAAGAATAATATTAATTTCAATATCCCAGGGAGTGTACTCATCAATGTGATATTGTTCCTAATATCCAGGAGGGGAGAGGATGATATTACTCCAAATATCACAGGGGGTGTACACACCAATGTGATATTGTTCCTAATATCCGGGGGTGTGTGAATATTACTCCAAATATCGCAGGGGTGTTCACCAACCCTGTGATAATCTTCCTCATATCCAGGGGGAGAGAAGAGGATATTATTCCCAACATTGCAAAAAGTGTACACCCCACTGTAACACTGTGATATTGTTCCTAATATCCAGGTGGGGAGAGTATAGTATTACTCCCAATATCACAGGGGTGTACACCTCCGCTGTGATATTGTTTTTAATATCCAGGTTAAAAGAGGATGATATTACTCCAAATATCACAGAAGGTGTACAACACCTCTGTGATATTGTTCCTAATATCCAGGGAAAGAGAAGATGATATTACTCCCAACATCGCATGGAGTGAACACCCCCCTCGTTATATTGTTCATAATATCAAGGGGGGAAGTGAAGGTGATATTACTCCCAATATTGCAGGGTGTGTACACCACCTTCGACATTGTTCCTAACATCAAGTGGTGGAGAAGATGATGTTACCCAAAATAAAGCAGGGAGTGTACACCCCCTGATATTTTTTCCTAATATCCAGGTAAGGAAAGGTTGATATTACTTGCAATATTCCAGGTGGTGTGCACACTTTCTGTGAAATTTTTCCTAATATGTAGGTGGTAGAAGTTGACATTACTCCCAATATCCCAGGGGGTGTACACCTCCTTTGCGGTATTGTTTCTAGTATTTAGGGTGAAAGGATACTACCACCAGTATCACAGGGCGTGTACACCCACCCCTCTGTGATAGTCTTCCTAATATCCTGGGGGGAGAGAGAATATTACTTCCAATGTCGCAGGGGGCGTACACCCCCCTTGTGATATTGTTCCTAATATTCAAGGGGGGAGATGATATTACTGTCAATATTGCAAAACACGTACACCTTTCTGTGATATTGTTTCTAATATCCTGGGGTGGGGAGAAGAATGATACTCCTCCAAAAATTGAAGAGGTTCTATACTCCCCCTTTGATATTATTTCTAATATCCAGATGGGGACAGGATGATATTATTCCCAATATCGCAGGCATACACACGGCCTGATATATTGATCCTAATAACCATGGAAAGAGAGGATGATGTTACTTTCAATGAGGCAGGGGGTGTACACCCCAAATGTGATATTGTTCCTAATATTCAGGGGGAAGAGGATGATCCTATCCCCAATATCACAGGGGGTGTACACCCCCCTGTCATATTGTTCCTACTGTCCAGGGAGAAAGAGATGATATTACTACCAATATTGCAGCAGGTATATACCCACCTTGTGATATTGTTCCTAATGTCCAGGTTCGGAGAAAGTGGTATTAGCCCCAATATCACAGGTTGTGAACACCCCATCTGTGATATTTTTTCTAATATACAGATACATGTGATACTGCTCCTAATATCCAGAACGTGGAGGAATATATTACTCCCAATATTGCAGGGGTGTACACCCCACCCTGTGATATTGTTCCTACAGTCCAGGAAGGGGGAAAAAGATGATATCACTCCCAATATCACATGGGGGGTGTACACTCCCCCTGTGATATTGTTCCTAATATCCAGGGTGAAAGAGGATGCCTTTATTCTTTTTTTTTTTTTTTTTGAGATGGAGTCTTGCTCTGTCGCCCAGGCTGGAGTCCAGTGGCGCCATCTCGGCTCACTGCAAGCTCCGCCTCCCGGGTTCAC
This sequence comes from Rhinopithecus bieti, assembly GCF_001698545.2. Classification (NCBI taxonomy): domain Eukaryota; kingdom Metazoa; phylum Chordata; class Mammalia; order Primates; family Cercopithecidae; genus Rhinopithecus; species Rhinopithecus bieti. The sequence goes on from NW_016806456.1 coordinate 3,257,939, forward strand.
GCCATTCTCCTGTCTCAGCCTCCCGAGTAGCTGGTACTACAGGCGCTCGCCACCACGCCCGGCTAATTTTTTGTATTTTTTAGTAGAGACAGGTTTCACTGTGTTAGCCAGGATGGTCTCGATCTCCTGACCTTGTGATCCGCCCGCCTCAGCCTCCCAAAGTGCTGGGATTACAGGTGGAGCCACTGCGCCCGGCCGAGGATGACTTTACTCTTAATATCACAGGGGTTGTACACAGCTTCCCCCACCCCACCCAGGGATATTGTTCCTACTATCCAGGGAGCAAGAGGATGATATTACTCCCAATAGCGAAGGGGTGTACACCTTCCTGTGATATTGTTCCTAATATCC
>NW_016806456.1:3258860-3267915 GCF_001698545.2 Rhinopithecus bieti
AAGAAGATGATATTACTCCTAAAATCGCAGGGGCTGTACACCCCTGCTCCACCATACTGTTCCTAACATTGAGCGGTGGCGAGGATGATGTTATTCCCAATTTTCAAGAAGGTGTACACTTCTTCTGTGATATAGTTTCTAATATTTAGGAAAGAAGAGGATTATATTACTTCCAATAGGTGTATTTCTGTGATATTTTTCCTAATATCAATGGGGGAAAGGATGATATTACTCCCAATATCACAGGAGGTGTACACCCTCCTTGTTATACTGTTCCTAATATCCAATGGGGGAGAAAATGATATTACTGTGAATACCGCAAAGAGTATTCCTTCTGAAACTATTCCAAAAAAAACTGAGAATGAGGGACTCCCTTACTCATTCTATGAGGCAAGCATCATTCTGATACCAAAACCCACCACAGACAAAACAAAAAAGAAAACTTTACACCAATATCCGTGATGAACATAGATACCAAAATCCTCAACAAAATACTAGCAAATGGAATCCAGCAGCACATCAAAAAGCTAATCCACCACAATCAAGTAGGCTTTATTCCACAGATGCAAGGTTGGTTCAATATAAACAAATCAATAAATGTGATTCGTCACATAAACAGAACTTAAAAAACACATGATCATCTAAATAGACACGGAAAAGGCTTTCAATAAAATTCAGTATAACTTCATGCTAAAAATCCTCAACAAACTAGGCATCAAAAAAACACCTCAAAATAACAAAAGCCATCTATGACAAACCCACAGCCAACATCACACTAACAGACAAAAGCTGGAAGCATTCCCCTTCAGAACCAAACAAGACAAGGATGCTTGCTCTCACCATTCCTATTCAACATAGTACTGGAAGTCCTAGCCAGAGCAATCAGGCAAAAGAAAGAAATAAAAGACATTTGAATAGGGAAAGAAGCCAAACTATCTCTCTTTGCAGATGATATGATTTTATACCTAGAAAACCTCAGAGTCTCTGCCCAAAGGCTCCTAGAGCTGATAAACAATTTCAGAAAAGTTTCAGGAAACAAAATCGATGTACAAAACTCAGTGGCATTTCTATATGACAATAATGCCCAAGTGAGAGCCAAATCAAGAATTCAATCCCATTTGCAATAGCCACAAAATAACAATAATAAATAATACCTAGGAATACAGCAAATCAGGAAGGCAAAAGATGTCTACAGTGAGAATTATGAAACACTGCTGAAAGAAATCAGAGACAACCCAAATGGAAAAACATTCCATGATCATGGATAGGAAGAATCAACATGGTAAAATAGCCATGTTGCCCAGAGCAATTTGCAGATTCAATGCTATTCCTATCAAACTACCAACAACATTTTTCACAGCATTAGAAAAAAGTATTCTAAAATTCATACGGAACCAAAAGAGAGCCCAAATAGCCAAAGCAATCCTAAGCAAAAAACAGCAAAGCTGGAGGCATCACACTATCCAATTTCAAACTATACTACAAAGCTATAGTAACCAAAACAGCATGATACTAGTACAAAGACAGACAGACCAATGGAACACATTGGAGAACCCAGAAATAAAGCTGCACACCTACATCCATCTAATCCTAGACAAAGTTGACAAAAACAAACAATGGGGAAAGGACTCCCTATTTAATAAATGGTGTCAGGATAACTGGTTAGCCATATCCTAAAGATTAAAACTGGACTCCTTCCTTCCACCACATACAAAACTCAACTCAAGATGGACTAAAGAAGTAAATGTAAAACTGAAAACTATAAAAACTCTGGAAGATAACCTAGGAAACACCATTCTGGACATCTGCCTTGGGAAACAAAAGAAACTATCAAGAGAGTAAACAGACAACCTACAGAATGGGAGAAAATATCTGCAAACCATGCATCTGACAAAGGTCTAACATTCAGAATCTACAAGGAACTTAAATTGACAAGCAAAAAACAAACCCCATTAAAAAATGGCCAAAGGGCTGGGGGGGGCAGTGGCTCACACCTGTAATCCCAGCACTTTGGGAGGCCGAGGTGGGTGGATTGCTTGAGCCCAGGAGTTCAAGACCAGCCTGGGCAACATGGCGAAACCCTGTCTCTACTAAAAATACAAAAATTAGCCAGGCATGGTGGTGCACGCCTGTAATTGCAGCTACTCAGGAGGCTGAGGCACAAGAATCACTTGAACTCGAGAGGCAGAGGTTGCAGTGAGCAAAAATTGTGCCACTGCACCACTGCACTACAGCCTGGGCAACAGAGCATGACTCAGTCTCAAAAAAAAGGAGGGGTACGGGTGGTGGCAAAGAACATCAACACTTTTCAAAAGAAGACATACACATGGCAACAAGCATATGAAAAAATGCCCAACATCACTAACCATTACAGAAATAGAAATCAAACCCATAGCGAGATACCATCTCGCATCAGTCAGAAAGGCAATTATTGGATGGGCATGGTGGCTCATGCCTGTAATCACAGCACTTTGGGAGGTCGAGGTGGGTGAATCATCTGAGGTCAGGAGTTCAAGACCACCCTGGCCAATATGTGAAACCCCATTTCTATTAAAAATACAAAATTAGCCAGGTGTGGTGACACACCCTCTAATCCCAGCTACTTGGGAGGCTGAGGCAGGAGAATCGCTTGAACCTGGGAGGCGGAGGTTGCAGTGAGCAGAGATTGTGCCATTGCATTCCAGCCTGGGTGACAGAGTGTGACTCCATCTCAAAAAAAAAGGCAATTATTAAAAAGTAAAAAAATAACAGATGCTGGTGAGGCTGCAGAGAAAAGAGAACACTTATACACTGCTGGTAGGAATGTATATTACTTCATTGTGGAAAGCAGTTTAGAGATTTCTCAAAGAACTTATAACTACCATTCAATCCAGCAATTCCATTACTGGGTATATGCCCAAAGGAATGTAAATCATTCACCAAAATGTTCACCAAAAACTTATACAAAAATGTTCAGAGTAGCTTATTCAGAAAACTCCAAACAAGAAACAGCACTGATGTGCATCAATAGGATAAAAACTATGGTATACCCATATAGTAAAACTACTAAGCAATTATAAAGGAATGAACTACTGATAAATGCAACAAGATGGATGATTTCAAAGACATTATGCTGAGTTGTAAAAAAAACACAAAAGAAAACATATTGTATGACTCAGTTTTATTAAGTTGAGTTGTAGGGGAGTTAACTGGAAAGGAACTTCCAGAAGTGCTAGTAATATGTCCAAGCAGAAGTTTAGGTTATAAATTTGTATACATTTTTCAAAACTCACGGTATGTACACTTACTATTTGTGCATTTTATTGTATGCAAACCTTACCTCAAGAAACAAAAACTGTAAAAAATAGTTTAAGAGGTACTGTCTGTTACAAACTACAGAGTAAAATTGTTCTTAAAAAGAAAAATAAATTCAATAATTTGGGGGGAATATATGCTTTAAATCAAGTATATGAAGGATCAGTATGAACCTTACACTTACCCACAAGTCTACATGGTTTGCTCCCTCATGTCCTTCGGGTCTCTGTTAAAATGCAATTTTAACAGAAAGGCCTAGCAGTCCTATTGTAACAAACAATCCCACTCCCCTCACTTTCTATCCCTATGTCCTACTTAATATTTACTTGTAACTTTTATTACCACTACAAGAACACATTTGTTTATTATCTGTCTCTCCACCACCGGAATATAAACTCCAAGGGAGAAAGCATTTTTCTTGTTTTCTGTTATCTTTAGAGCCTAGGACAATGATTGACCCATAACTGGTACTCAATATTTGTTGAATAAACAACTGAATGAATATTACCAAGGATGTGAATTGCACCTGGGGCAAACAATATAAAGGGCTTTACCGGGGGAAAGGGAGAGCATTCTGAACACATTATTCTATTTACAACCTGCAATGTTCCACTCAATTGTAATCAACTTGTGATGTGAAGTGGATTTTAATGGAAACGTGTCCGGGCTTTAAGGAATAGACCACAAAAAAAAAAAAAAAAAAAAAAAATATATATACACACACACACACACACACACACACACACACACACACACACACAAACCAGAGTCTCCCTTCTTCTCTCATCTCTCTACCTTTTGGTCTCCACCCACAGGGAGGCTATCATTTCCACTGAAACCCGCCCGCTCCACATATCTTGTCTCTCTCCAGCCCTTACTTGATACTCCCTCAGTAAGGAAGAGTGATTAATCTGATAAATCAGTTTGATATTCATTTGGCCATATTTTACTTGAGAGTGAGATCACTGAGGGAAGCTGGCTCATATTCTTGCCAGCTTTTTGTCTCTTTTTTTTTTTTTTTTTTTTAAGGAGACCTATTAGGACTTGACTTTCTCAGTACCACCTCTGATTAGCTGTGTGAGGCAGGTCTATAGGCCTTATTCACACTTCACATTGGGTAAGGAGTCTAACAACCTGCTTTGCAAATCCAAGTCAAGACTCTACAGGCGACCTGAATAGATTCAGGATGGGGTTTCAGGCCTAGGCCGTATTCTCCCGTATATTTTTTACATTAAGAGCCTTGAATTGAGGATTATAGGATACTTGCATAGATTAATAAACTTTCTACCAATGTCCCATTTGGACAGTAATCACTGAATATATACCATATTAGTCAAAACACTAGATGAGTTCTGAAACTCTACCTCATGAAAATATAAAAGAAACATAAAATAATGTAATACTCCATTGGTGCTAAATAACTTATTTTAATAAATTTGTCTTTAATACAAGTGTAAAACAAGAGTCCTTTCATTTCAACTATCGTTAAACCCAAACTTTAAAACCAGTCAATAATTAACAATGTATTAATTCTAAAAGTTATTAACTGTAAGAGTATCAAATATAATACAGAGCTCTTAAATACTTGATCCTTTCGGTCACAATATTAAAATAAACTTGTTAGCATTCCAAGACTATGAAAAGTGCCCCTCCCAATTTTTTTAAGCAAGTAAAAGTATAGTACCTGCTGGTGTTTACATTTGTTGAAAATTTAAAATAATAACAACAACTTGAATGTGATTTCAGTACTTCTAAACCATCCAAAATACCTGATACGGGTAGTAGGTTCATGGTTTTGGTAAAAGAAACTAGGTTACAGAGTTTTAATGTTATAACTGGACTTTTAAATCATAAAGTAAGAAAATCTAACATCATTTAGTATCTTTTCTTGTTTGTTTTTTATTTTGCTAAGAAGGAACCAGATTTTATATCATCATTTTCATCTGAATGGACTGCCATATGAAGTTCTGGTTTCTCTGTTTCTTCTTGGTTAGCTGGTTACTACCAAATGCCTGAGGACAATTCTCAGAGCATTTCCACATGAAGGTGATTAGTTTTCATTTAAAATAAAATTAATAACACATGTACATGTAGATGAAAATATAACAAAACCATATGAAAGCTTGTCAGAGACATTCAACTAGAAACTAAAACAGTAGCCACTAGAAAGAAGACATAGTGGAAAATTTTGAACTGAGATACTTTTGTTGAATAATTACAGTAACTACTACCAATATATTCAGACCAATGAAGATTAGAAAGAACATGCAAAATGCTGAGAAAATTAATTTCCCCTACAATTAAAACAAACGTGTTTTAATGAGAGATAAAAAAATCAGTCAAGCTCTTAAAATGAGAATTACAAAACAAAACATGGGATTAACACTTTATTAAAAATTACACCCTTGATTTTCTTGAGGGAAAAAACAGTATTTTTTTTTTTTTTAACAAGGGCATGAGAAAGACTTCAGATTAAGACTCATACTCTGTTCTAAATGAAAAGTAGTAAAATTACTTCTAGTAGAAAATATCTGCTATGGAAAAAACTTTCAGATATTTTCCATTTGATGTAGGTATTAATAAAAAATATGATGTTTATATCTAAAATATAAAGCAGCAATTTATTTTCATTTATAATATAAAGTGTTTTAGGAAAAGTTTACTCTTCTCAGTGTTCAGAACAAAATGGGAATTGTTTTCCATACCTAGCAATTTTAATGATAATGTAAAGTAAAAATTTAATTCTGCTGAACTAAAGCTCAAATAGATTCAAATTTTAAAAATATGAAAATATCTAAATTTTTAAAAGTTTAAAATTTTTGTTACTTTGCAATGACAGATCTGCTTTTTCTAACATTTAAAAAATTTTGCCTTCTTTTATCAATATAAAACTATTCAAATAATCACAACACAATCCCTTATACCAGAAAAGCATAATCACATGATACACTCATAACACTCAAGAATTACAATCCAGAAAGGGGAAGTCTTCCTCACACAAAGAATTTCTTTCTTTCTGTCACCTCCATTCCATATTTATAGTCTTCATTTCACATCACATACAATCTAACAGGTAGATAAGAAAAAAATTTTTTTTGGCCTTGTAGAGCTCATCAAGTAAATTTATTCATTCTTCTTAGTATGTTTCTTTTTAACATTATCTGAAGCAACATCTACAGGCTTTGAGGCCAATGAACCAATACCATTGGAAGGTGATTTTGCTTCACTTTTCTTCTCACATGATGAAAACGGCTGCTGCCAGCCAAAGAGCATCCGACTCAATGTATCCTCAAAAGGAGCAAATGTCATAGTAGAAGTCTGTGTAGTCATCATGGTTATCTGGGGGAAAAAAGTTCACTTTTGAATTTAAATACAAATGCTTTTTGTTTCTCAAGAGAGAGAAAAACAAAGGAAAAAAATCAAAATGCATTCTTAATGTAAACTGCAGGAAAAGCAATTTAAGCTACATTCTGGTAAAATCTCTGTTTTCCATGAGATTATACTTAATGGAAAAGAACACAACTCATTAAAATAATACAAGGTACCATATTTTGGGGTGCCAAATGAGCAGAATAACTACTTTCACAAAATGCATTTAGTATTCAAAGGAAGTAAGATAAAATATCAACATTACCATGCACTTGTGTCAGAACTAAGATAAGTGCTTTACATTGTCATTCTCTTTAATTTTAACCCAACAACTACTCTATTATTACCCTCATCAGTGAGACATGGAACCAAGGCTCTGAGAGGTTAAATAACTTGCCCAAAGTCACAAAGCTAATAAGTGGTAAAGAAGTTTGCAATATCCAGATTTTGAGTTCGATTACCAAATACACTGACTATCATCATCTAAAGTCACAGACTTTTAGTGAATTGCAGAATACCACCCTCAACAGATTGTAGAGTCTCTATCCCCAATTTTTTCCATATATATTTTATATAAAGGAACCAAGACCTCAAGGGGTAGAGAGTGCTCCCATTCCTTTATGTGGCAAAATGCACAGTGTTCACAGATGTTTAGATATACTCAAGAAATTAGACTGATGCCAACATAAATCTGGGAGGAGAACTTTCAAGTCTAGAATAGCTCCAAAGAATCCAGGAATTTCCCCAAGAGTCAATTCCTCCAGAACACAGACAATGACTCAAACTAGAAATTTTGGGGACCAAATTTCCAAAGAAGACCCCTACATAACCTACCTGCTTGGGGAAAATGTTATCAAGAATAAATTCTTACTAGTTGCAATACAGTGTGGGGAGTTGGAAGAAAAGTAGATGTTCATCACAAAAGGAATAGGTAAGTTAAATGCATACTATGCAATAGTTAGACTAGAAAAGAAAAGCAAAAAATTCTTAGAACATACTGTTAGGTGAAAATGAGACACAAAACAAGAGCCATGGTGTAATATAATTTATATAAATTAAAACACACCCTCACACAACATTGTGAGAGTACTAAACATCACCGAAATGTATATTTTAAAACAGCTAATTTTATGTGAATTTGAACTCAATTAAAACAATTTTTTTAAATACAAGCCCATGGACTTCAGGCCAGTCGTGATTAAATAGCTTCTATCAGGACTCAGTCTCTCACCAAAATCAACAAAAGACAGAAGTACATAAAGTAATTGCTAAAAGACACTGACAAACAACTGAAATAGGCATAACCTGATGGGGCTACTATCCAAGAGAAAAAAAGCTGAATAAAGTGAGTTCCACATTCACCCTTGCTTTTCTTGTGAAGATATGTACCTAAATTCACAGCACAGGGGAATAGAAAGCAGAAGTCCGGGGGGATAAGGAGCCATAGGTTGGAATGTGAGAAGGCCAAAGTTGTGAGGACCTGAGGTCAATACAGCCCAAAGAGGAGGAAACCGCATGGAAGTGAGCCCTAAAATCCTTGTGCAATTCACCCTGGAGGAATTTACCAATCCCTAAACTTTGCATACATAAGAAGGAAGAGAATCCAAAGTCTAGCAGACAGCAACAATTGGGAGGCCAAAGAGCTGAGCAGACACTTTAGCAGCCAGCTGCTTGGTACTGGGAAGATAAGTTGGAATTCAAGGTCAGACGAGGTGAAATTGCCCAGGGATATATTTCAGGCTTAAAGTAAGACCCCAAAAGCGTTACACTGTAGAAGGGCAAACTGAAATGCAATACAACACTAAATCTAAAACTAACAATATGATTAAAATATTCTGCTTGTGTATTAACATTAACAACTGTCTTCCAGAAGATGTTAAATGTAGTCCCTGCACTCAAGGAGCTTACATACTAGTCAGAGATAGGCAAGTAAATCAGTAATTGCCAAACAGTAAAGAAGAGTAAGGGCAGTAATGGAGATTTCCCAGGAACATTTAAATAATGGATATAGATCTGGAAGTCATTTATCACACAAGTGAAAGGTAAATGCATAAATATGAGTGTACACACCTGGAGAGAATGTAAAATGAGGAGTTTAAATATAACATTAACCTCCAAGTTTATGCCATTATTGGGTAAGATCTAAGGATTTTTTTATATTAAATTATTCCTTAGAATAAATAGTTACAATGAGACACACCAGCATAATCACCTTGGTCATAGCTTGACTTAAGGACTGCAAATAAAAGATAATAGAATTCAAATAAAAAACAATGGTCTACTGTCAGGAAAATAGCAATGTCTTTTTTTTTTTTTTTTTTTTTTGACCGAGCTCCCTTTTTTGACCCCGGCTAAAAAAATAAAAAAAAGGCGCGGCTTCCACGCCCCAGAA
>NW_016806456.1:3268434-3273031 GCF_001698545.2 Rhinopithecus bieti
TTTTTTTTTTTTTTTTTTTTACAAAATCCAAAAGAGAAGAGTGTCAGGGTTTAAAATATTTTCTGAGAACATGAACTATAATAAGTATTTTTCAAAGTCGAGTGTTTTAATGGAATCTCCACTCCCAAAAGACTCATCATTCAGTTGAGAAGTATTGTTGGCATCAGAAATTACTGCTGAGATAGACATATGAGGTTCAAGGACAAACTTCTGTGAAATCAGCCTCTTACCAGACCTTGATTTAATAAGGTGACAAATATAATTGTGACAAATAGAATAAATCCTTATTCTTTTACAAATAAAACATCAAACTGTCTCCTTATTTAGCAAACTATTAAAAGAAAAAGCATATTACCTAAATAAAACAGTATTTGGCTTCATAGTCTCTTACTTAAAAAGGAGAGGAAACAAAAGAAAATAGAAGCCCTAAAAATATTTTGGTATTTTCAACATACCCTAAAATATACATTAATTCAGGTAAAGAAATTGTTTATATGATATCTCAAGTTACACCATTTCAAAATGTCCAGTAAAATGTGACACACAATATAAGTACAAATGGCACTTATATCTACTTTTATATTCTCTATAGTGCTTAGCATTGAGAATACACTGAATGAATAAATATAACATCTACTTCATAGCATTAATTCAAAGGATACCTTAATATAGCTATATAAGAAAAATTTGCACAATTAATCTCTTTTCATCCAGAACATACTTCTTCCTGTCTCCACCTGCCCAAATTCAAATAATCCTTTGCAGTGTAACTCGTGTTTATTCCAACAGGCCCTTATCAGTGTCTTCCAATGAAAGTCACTTGGCCCTAAAATGAATCCCTAATGGCACATGGCATATTCAAGTAGGTTTTCTGATCACTCTATGCTTTCTCCATAGATTATGCCATTCCCTCAGACTTTGCTAATTATTAACGTGAATGATTCAAATAAATTAAAATCATAGGGTTTATATTTTACAAATGTAAAACAGCTAGGCAAATGAACTGTTCATTTCTGGTATATATCTTTAAGTGTGCAATAATTAGAGACCTGTGAAAGAGCATTTTGATCATTTATTAGTCAACAAATATATATTAAAAATCAACTATATACACTAGACTCAATGCTAATGATGCAGTGATGAATACTGCAAACTTAGTACCTCTCCTCATAAAGTTTAAAAAGTTGAGTTAGCATATCTCATGTTCCTTTTTAGACAATAATACCTTAAGAATAGGATTTGGGTCTTATTCAATGTTTATATAATCATTTATATCCCCCAAAGCACCTAAGAACAGTGCCCCTCATTCATGTATTCAACAATACATTACATCTTATTCAATGCATCAATGAATAAAATATATACATTACATCTTATTCAATGTATATATGATCATTTGGATCCCCAAAAGGGCCTAAGAACAGTGTCTGTCATTCATGTATTAAGCAATACATTACCTGAAGACACTTCTCATCAGTATTCAGCACATCTACACTCCTTAAAACTATCTCCTCCTTAAAACTCTCATCAATCACTCCTTTTCCATTTCCCATTCTAGATTTCCGTTCTCTAAATATTAGAGAACTTTAAGGCTCTGTCCTCACTCCTGTCTCATTCCATGCTTGTCTTCCTATAACTGCCTCCCTAAATTAGCTTATAAATTGCAATAAACAATGAACACAATTGCAATAAAAATAACATGGTTTTTTACAGAGCTAGACAAATTGCTATTAAAGTTCATATCAATAAACAAGAATAGCTAAAAATATATTGAAAAAACACAAACATAGAAGAAATCCAGAAAACACTGAAAAAGAACATTTGCAGGAGTGCCTGATTCTCCACAGCCTCATCAACAGAATGTGTAGCCAGACTTTTAAACTTTTAGTTTGCGGGCAGGTAGCTTGAGTCCAAGTTTGAGACCAGCCTGGGCAACATAGTGAAACCACAATTCTACAAAAAATACAAAAATTAGCCAGGCATGGTGGCACACACCTGTAGTCCCAATTACACTCAGGCGGCTGAGGTGGGAAGATCGCTTGGGCCTGGGAAGTCAAGGCTGCAGTGAGCCGTGATCATGCCACTCCACTCCAGCCTGAGCGACAGAGCAAGACCCTGTCTCAAAAGTAAAATAAAATAAAAATTTAAAATTTTGTGCCAGTTTGATGAATGATAAATGGTATCTCAAGTGTTATTTTAGTTAATGTTTCTCAAGTATGAGTTCCACATTTTTTAATATGTTTGAGGAACATTTCCCGATCTTTTCTGTGTGAACTGTTTGTTGATAACTTTCTTTTAACTTTTCAATCAGATTTTGGTCCTTTATCCCTTAATTTTTAAGAGGTTGTTATATATCAGGCACACCAGCCCTCTGATATATGTTGTAAGTATTTTATCAGTTATTTGATAGCTATATTTTGACTTTGTCCACAGTGGCTTTTGCCATGCAACTTTAAAAAACAATTTATGGAGTCAAATTTATCAATCTTTTCTTTATACTGAAGGAAGAACCAAGTAAACCCCCAAATAAACAGAAGGAAGGATATAATAAAGACCTGAAATTAATGAAATCTAAAACAGAAAAACCAATGAAACCAAAAGCTGGGTCTTTGAAACAAATCCATGAAATTGACAAACCTCTAGGTAGAGTGCTTTTAAAAGACAGAAAAAGAAAACACAGATTACCAATATCAGGAATGAAAGGAGAGACATTACCACAAATTCCACAGACATTAAAGGGATAACCAAAACCTATTATGAACAATTTCATGCCAACAATAAAAAACTTCAGTGAAATGGCAAATTCCTTAATAAATACAACTTAGTAAAACAGACACAAGTAAATCTGCATAGCCCTATATCTACGTAAGAAACTGTTATCAAAAACCTTCCTTTAAAGAAAATTCTAGGCCCAAATGACTTCATTAGTGAATCTATCAAACATTTACCAATAAATAATATCAAACCTACATAAACTCAGACAACAGAGAAATTCTTTTCCATTTATTTAAAAAGCCCAGTTTTATGTTAATACAAAAAAGAGAAAAAAATTACAGAGAAAACTACAAACCAATATCCATTAACACACAGGAAAAAAAATCCTTGAAAATATTTTAAAAAATGGATTCAGTAATATCCATGACTGATAACTGTATCATGACTAAACGGGGTTTATCACAGGAATGAAAGATTTATGTAACATTTTAATAATCAATGTAATCCACTATATTAACAGAATATAGGAGAAAACCCCTATGATTATTTTAACTGATACAGAACAAAGCATTTGACAAAATCCCACACCCATTCATGATAAACTTTCAGCAAACTAGAAATAAAAGAGAACTTCCTCAACCTCATAAAGGACATCTATAAGATGCTTAATAGCTAACATCATATAAAAGGTAAAAGGCTGAATGTTTTTCCACTAAGGTCACAAACAAAACAAAGATGTCTATTCTCACCATTTCTCTTTCACATTGTACAGGACATTCTAGCCAATATAATAAGGCAAGGGGGAAAAAAAAACAGATTGAAAAGGAAAAAGTAAAACTATCTTTATCATAGACAAGACCATGTATATAGACAATGCTAAGGAATCTACACAGAAGCTACCAGAACCAACAGGCAAATTCAGCAAGATCACAGGATACAAGAACAATGTGTAAGAATTAACTACATATTTAAATACAAGCAACGTAAAATTCCAAATTGAAATTTGAAAAACTACTATTTCTAAAGGCATCCAAAATATGAACTACTTCAGGATAAATTTAAATTTAACAAGATACATATAAAACAATGAAAATCACTAAATAGTACTCCAAAAATTTAAAGAAGGCCTAAATAAATGGAGAAGCATACCATGTTCAGAGATCAACAGACTAAATCTTTTAAGACCTGATTTCTTCTCAAATTAATCTATAGACACAATCTCAAAACAATTCCAGAAGGTGTTTTACCATAAAAGTGACAACTTAATCAGAAAACTTATTTAGAAATATAAAAGATGTAGACTATCCTAAGAAATATTGAAAAAAGAATAAAGTTGGAGAAACTGTACTACTTGATTTTAAGATTTACTATAAAGTTATGGTAATTAAAACAGTTTAGTATTGGCTAGAAATAGACATATAAATCAACAGAACAGAATACACTCCAGAAATAGACCCACATAGGTCAAGCCAACTGATTTTCAACAAAGGTGGCAAGATCATTCAATGAGGGAAAGAACTGTCTTTTCAACAGTGTTGTAACAACTTCATATTCATTGAAAAAAAAAAACAAAAACCTGACCCTTACCTCATAGGACTCGTAAAACTTATTTTGAAATGGTTCACAGACTCTAAAAGTAAAAAGGATGAGTTCATGTCCTTTGTAGGGACATGGATGAAGCTGGAAACCATCAATCGCAAGGACAGAAAACCAAACACCGCATGTTTTCACTCATAGGTGGGAATTGAACAATGAGAACAATTGGACACAGGGTGGGGAACACCACACACCAGGGCCTGTTGTGGGGTGGGAGGAGGGGGGAGGGATAGCATTAGGAGATACACCTAATGTAAATGATGAGTTAATGGGTGCAGCACACCAA
>NW_016806456.1:3273594-3278360 GCF_001698545.2 Rhinopithecus bieti
TTCTGGGGCGTGGAAGCCGCGCCTTTTTTTTATTTTTTTAGCCGGGGTCAAAAAAGGGAGCTCGGTCAAAAAAAAAAAAAAAAAAAAAAGACATTGCTATTTTCCTGACAGTAGACCATTGTTTTTTATTTGAATTCTATTATCTTTTATTTGCAGTCCTTAAGTCAAGCTATGACCAAGGTGATTATGCTGGTGTGTCTCATTGTAACTATTTATTCTAAGGAATAATTTAATATAAAAAAATCCTTAGATCTTACCCAATAATGGCATAAACTTGGAGGTTAATGTTATATTTAAACTCCTCATTTTACATTCTCTCCAGGTGTGTACACTCATATTTATGCATTTACCTTTCACTTGTGTGATAAATGACTTCCAGATCTATATCCATTATTTAAATGTTCCTGGGAAATCTCCATTACTGCCCTTACTCTTCTTTACTGTTTGGCAATTACTGATTTACTTGCCTATCTCTGACTAGTATGTAAGCTCCTTGAGTGCAGGGACTACATTTAACATCTTCTGGAAGACAGTTGTTAATGTTAATACACAAGCAGAATATTTTAATCATATTGTTAGTTTTAGATTTAGTGTTGTATTGCATTTCAGTTTGCCCTTCTACAGTGTAACGCTTTTGGGGTCTTACTTTAAGCCTGAAATATATCCCTGGGCAATTTCACCTCGTCTGACCTTGAATTCCAACTTATCTTCCCAGTACCAAGCAGCTGGCTGCTAAAGTGTCTGCTCAGCTCTTTGGCCTCCCAATTGTTGCTGTCTGCTAGACTTTGGATTCTCTTCCTTCTTATGTATGCAAAGTTTAGGGATTGGTAAATTCCTCCAGGGTGAATTGCACAAGGATTTTAGGGCTCACTTCCATGCGGTTTCCTCCTCTTTGGGCTGTATTGACCTCAGGTCCTCACAACTTTGGCCTTCTCACATTCCAACCTATGGCTCCTTATCCCCCCGGACTTCTGCTTTCTATTCCCCTGTGCTGTGAATTTAGGTACATATCTTCACAAGAAAAGCAAGGGTGAATGTGGAACTCACTTTATTCAGCTTTTTTTCTCTTGGATAGTAGCCCCATCAGGTTATGCCTATTTCAGTTGTTTGTCAGTGTCTTTTAGCAATTACTTTATGTACTTCTGTCTTTTGTTGATTTTGGTGAGAGACTGAGTCCTGATAGAAGCTATTTAATCACGACTGGCCTGAAGTCCATGGGCTTGTATTTAAAAAAATTGTTTTAATTGAGTTCAAATTCACATAAAATTAGCTGTTTTAAAATATACATTTCGGTGATGTTTAGTACTCTCACAATGTTGTGTGAGGGTGTGTTTTAATTTATATAAATTATATTACACCATGGCTCTTGTTTTGTGTCTCATTTTCACCTAACAGTATGTTCTAAGAATTTTTTGCTTTTCTTTTCTAGTCTAACTATTGCATAGTATGCATTTAACTTACCTATTCCTTTTGTGATGAACATCTACTTTTCTTCCAACTCCCCACACTGTATTGCAACTAGTAAGAATTTATTCTTGATAACATTTTCCCCAAGCAGGTAGGTTATGTAGGGGTCTTCTTTGGAAATTTGGTCCCCAAAATTTCTAGTTTGAGTCATTGTCTGTGTTCTGGAGGAATTGACTCTTGGGGAAATTCCTGGATTCTTTGGAGCTATTCTAGACTTGAAAGTTCTCCTCCCAGATTTATGTTGGCATCAGTCTAATTTCTTGAGTATATCTAAACATCTGTGAACACTGTGCATTTTGCCACATAAAGGAATGGGAGCACTCTCTACCCCTTGAGGTCTTGGTTCCTTTATATAAAATATATATGGAAAAAATTGGGGATAGAGACTCTACAATCTGTTGAGGGTGGTATTCTGCAATTCACTAAAAGTCTGTGACTTTAGATGATGATAGTCAGTGTATTTGGTAATCGAACTCAAAATCTGGATATTGCAAACTTCTTTACCACTTATTAGCTTTGTGACTTTGGGCAAGTTATTTAACCTCTCAGAGCCTTGGTTCCATGTCTCACTGATGAGGGTAATAATAGAGTAGTTGTTGGGTTAAAATTAAAGAGAATGACAATGTAAAGCACTTATCTTAGTTCTGACACAAGTGCATGGTAATGTTGATATTTTATCTTACTTCCTTTGAATACTAAATGCATTTTGTGAAAGTAGTTATTCTGCTCATTTGGCACCCCAAAATATGGTACCTTGTATTATTTTAATGAGTTGTGTTCTTTTCCATTAAGTATAATCTCATGGAAAACAGAGATTTTACCAGAATGTAGCTTAAATTGCTTTTCCTGCAGTTTACATTAAGAATGCATTTTGATTTTTTTCCTTTGTTTTTCTCTCTCTTGAGAAACAAAAAGCATTTGTATTTAAATTCAAAAGTGAACTTTTTTCCCCCAGATAACCATGATGACTACACAGACTTCTACTATGACATTTGCTCCTTTTGAGGATACATTGAGTCGGATGCTCTTTGGCTGGCAGCAGCCGTTTTCATCATGTGAGAAGAAAAGTGAAGCAAAATCACCTTCCAATGGTATTGGTTCATTGGCCTCAAAGCCTGTAGATGTTGCTTCAGATAATGTTAAAAAGAAACATACTAAGAAGAATGAATAAATTTACTTGATGAGCTCTACAAGGCCAAAAAAAATTTTTTTCTTATCTACCTGTTAGATTGTATGTGATGTGAAATGAAGACTATAAATATGGAATGGAGGTGACAGAAAGAAAGAAATTCTTTGTGTGAGGAAGACTTCCCCTTTCTGGATTGTAATTCTTGAGTGTTATGAGTGTATCATGTGATTATGCTTTTCTGGTATAAGGGATTGTGTTGTGATTATTTGAATAGTTTTATATTGATAAAAGAAGGCAAAATTTTTTAAATGTTAGAAAAAGCAGATCTGTCATTGCAAAGTAACAAAAATTTTAAACTTTTAAAAATTTAGATATTTTCATATTTTTAAAATTTGAATCTATTTGAGCTTTAGTTCAGCAGAATTAAATTTTTACTTTACATTATCATTAAAATTGCTAGGTATGGAAAACAATTCCCATTTTGTTCTGAACACTGAGAAGAGTAAACTTTTCCTAAAACACTTTATATTATAAATGAAAATAAATTGCTGCTTTATATTTTAGATATAAACATCATATTTTTTATTAATACCTACATCAAATGGAAAATATCTGAAAGTTTTTTCCATAGCAGATATTTTCTACTAGAAGTAATTTTACTACTTTTCATTTAGAACAGAGTATGAGTCTTAATCTGAAGTCTTTCTCATGCCCTTGTTATAAAAAAAAAAAAATACTGTTTTTTCCCTCAAGAAAATCAAGGGTGTAATTTTTAATAAAGTGTTAATCCCATGTTTTGTTTTGTAATTCTCATTTTAAGAGCTTGACTGATTTTTTTATCTCTCATTAAAACACGTTTGTTTTAATTGTAGGGGAAATTAATTTTCTCAGCATTTTGCATGTTCTTTCTAATCTTCATTGGTCTGAATATATTGGTAGTAGTTACTGTAATTATTCAACAAAAAGTATCTCAGTTCAAAAATTTTTCCACTATGTCTTCTTTCTAGTGGCTACTGTTTTAGTTTCTAGTTGAATGTCTCTGACAAGCTTTCATATGGTTTTGTTATATTTTCATCTACATGTACATGTGTTATTAATTTTATTTTAAATGAAAACTAATCACCTTCATGTGGAAATGCTCTGAGAATTGTCCTCAGGCATTTGGTAGTAACCAGCTAACCAAGAAGAAACAGAGAAACCAGAACTTCATATGGCAGTCCATTCAGGTGAAAAATGATGATATAAAATCTGGTTCCTTCTTAGCAAAATAAAAAACAAACAAGAAAAGATACTAAATGATGTTAGATTTTCTTACTTTATGATTTAAAAGTCCAGTTATAACATTAAAACTCTGTAACCTAGTTTCTTTTACCAAAACCATGAACCTACTACCCGTATCAGGTATTTTGGATGGTTTAGAAGTACTGAAATCACATTCAAGTTGTTGTTATTATTTTAAATTTTCAACAAATGTAAACACCAGCAGGTACTATACTTTTACTTGCTTAAAAAAATTGGGAGGGGGCACTTTTCATAGTCTTGGAATGCTAACAAGTTTATTTTTAATATTGTGACAGAAAGCATCAAGTATTTAAGAGCTCTGTATTATATTTGATACTCTTACAGTTAAAAACTTTTTAGAATTAATACATTGTTAATTATTGACTGGTTTTAAAGTTTGGGTTTAACGATAGTTGAAATGAAAGGACTCTTGTTTTACACTTGTATTAAAGACAAATTTATTAAAATAAGTTATTTAGCACCAATGGAGTATTACATTATTTTTATGTTTCTTTTATATTTTTCATGAGGTAGAGTTTCAGAACTCATCTAGTGTTTTGACTAATATGGTATATATTCAGTGATTACTGTCCAAATGGGACATTGGTAGAAACTTTATTAATCTATGCAAGTATCCTATAATCCTCAATTCAAGGCTCTTAATGTAAAAAATATACGGGAGAATACGGCCTAGGCCTGAAACCCCCATCCTGAATCTATTCAGGTCGCCTGTAGAGTCTTGACTTGGATTTGCAAAGCAGGTTGTTAGACTCCTTACCCAATGTGAAGTGTGAATAAGGCCTATAGACCTGCCTCACACAGCTAATCAGAGGTGATAGTGAGAAAGTCAAGTCCTAATAGGTCTCCTTAAAAAAAAAAAAAAAAAAAA
>NW_016806456.1:3279770-3283343 GCF_001698545.2 Rhinopithecus bieti
ACACCATGGAATACTATGCAGCCATAAAAAAGGATGAGTTCATGTCCTTTGCAGGGACATGGATGAAGCTGGAAACCATCATTCTCAGCAAACTATCACAAGGACAGAAAACCACACACCGCACGTTCTCACTCCTAGGTGGGAGTTGAACAAGGAGAACACTTGGACACAGGGCGGGGAGCATCATACACCGGGGCCTGTCGTGGAGTCGGGGGATGGGGGAGGGATAGCATTAGGAGATATACCTAATGTAAATGACGAGTTAATGGGTGCAGCACACCAACATGGCACATGTATGCATACGTAACAAACCTGCATGTTGTGCACCTGTACCCTAGAATTTAAAGTATAATTAAAACACAGAAAAAAAAGCAAAAATTATAAAACTTTTAGAAGAAACAGGTGAAAACTCTTCAAAACCTTGAGGAATAAAATAATTTCTTAAATAGGACACAAAAAGAAGGACCATGAAAGGAAAATCTAGTAAAGTAAACTTCATCAAAATTTAAAACTTCAGCTCTTCTAAAGACAACACTAAAGAAATAAAAAGGAACAGCATAAACTGGGAGAAAATTATTTGGAATACATATATCTCACCAAGGATTGACATCCTGAATATACAGAGAACTGTTACAACTCAATAATAATATAATTTTTAATGGACAAAATATTTAAACAGACACTATTCAAAAGATGATATATGAATGGCCAGTAAACACATGAAAAGACGCTCAAGTCTCTAGCCACCAGAGAAATGCAAAATAAAACTACAATGCGGTATCACCTCATACCTATAAAATGCTAAAATTAAAATGACTGATAATACCAAATAATTAACAAGGATCTAGGACAATCAGAAGTCTCATACATTGCTGGTGGGAATGTAAAATGATAACAACCATTTTGAAAAACAGTGTGGCAGTTTCTTAAAAAGATAAACATATGCTTTTCAGATGACCTAGCAATTCTACTCCTAGTTATTAAGTGAAATGAAAATACATGTCTGGCCAGGCACAGTGGCTCACGCCTGTAATTCCAGCACTTTGGAAGGCCGAGGCAGGCGGATCATGAGGTCAGGAGATTGAGACGATCCTGGCTAACATGGTGAAACTCCTTCTCTACTAAAAATACAAATAATTACCCAGGCGTGGTGGCACACACCTATATTCCCAGCTACTCGAGAGGCTGAGGCAGGAGAATCACTTGAACCCAGGAGGCGGAGGTTGCAGTGAGCCAAGATCACACCACTGCACTCCAGCCTGGGCAACAGAGCAAGACTCTGTCTCAAAAAAAAATAAAAAAGAAGAAAAAGAAAATACATGTCTATGTATAGACATGTATGTACACATATTCATAGCAGCTTTATTTATAACAACCTTATTCAAATAATCAAAAGCTGGAAATACACCAAAACCCATGTACAGATAACTGGAAAAACAAATTGTGGTACCTAATACTGTTGCGGGAAGTCAGGGACCCCGAACGGAGGGACCGGCTGAAGCCGCGGCAGAAGAACATAAATTGTGAAGATTTCATGGGCATTTATTAGTTTCCCAAATTAATACTTTTATAATTTCTTATGCCTATCTTTACTGTAATCTCTGAACATAAATTGTGAAGATTTCATGGACACTTATCACTTCCCCAATGAATATCCTTGTGATTTCCTATGCCTGTCTTTACTTTAATCTCTTAATCCTGTCATCTTCTTTGTAAACTAAGGAGGATGAATGTTGCCTCAGGACCCTGTGATTGTACCAACTGCACAAATTGTTTGTAGAGCACGTGTGTTTGAACAATACGAAATCTGGGCATCTTAAAATTCACTGATGGCTCCAGTAATGGCAATGCTGGCTATGTAGGTCCTACAGACAAGCTTATTTCTACACCACTGCACTCCAGCCTGGGCAACAGAGCAAGACTCTGTCTCAAAAAAAATAAAAAAGAAGACAAAGAAAATACATGTCTATGTATAGACATATATGTACGCATATTCATAGCAGCTTTATTTATAACAACCTTATTCAAATAATCAAAAGCTGGAGATACACCAAAACCCATCAACAGATAACTGGAAAAACAAATTGTGGTACCTAATACTACTTAGGAATATGTAATTATATGGGTAAATCTCAAAAACAAAATGAGTACATACTCTATGACTCTATATGAAACTACAGAAAAGACAACTCTAATCTGTAGTGATATAAAGTGGATAAATGGTACACTGGGGCTATGGATAGTGGCTTGGGATTTACTAGAGCAAGGTACAAGGGAAAGCTCCGAAATGATAGAAATGTTTCATACACTGACTGTGGTAGTGGTTGCACAGCTATACAAATTTGCTAAAACTCATCAAAATGTACTCCTAGACGGAATGTACTTGATTATCCATGAATATAGTTTATTATGCATCAATTACACTTCTAAAAAGTTGACTTTTAAAAATTTTTAAAGGAGCTCATTTCTAATAATTTCATAAATATTAAATGCTACTTTGCTAAAGTATTTTTTAAAATTGTTACAAAACCCCAAATAATTTTAATCTCAATTTGCAATATAACTCACATTTTACATATCTATAAACAAAGAAAGTTTTAGCGTACTAATGCCTTAGAAAGAATTCAATTTGGTCCAATAATTTTATAGCCAGAGTTTCTAGGATAAAGTCATATTTATAATTCTCTGTCCAGATTTTTAATAAAAATCAGTAATGTTAAATGGAACACTATCATTTTATAGAGAAATAGTATGAAATTATATTGAGAAATTAGAATAGTCATTAAACATTAAGATTGTATTACAACCCAGGCATTATATATTTCTTTACACTTAAGGAATAGATATCAAACAATCTTGGAGTAAAAAATAGAAGGCAACTTGCTTCAAGTTTGTACCAAGTCAATCAAGCAGAAACCTGAAGAACCTTGTAAAAGATGAGAGGCATTTATACTTGGCAGGCATTTTCTTCCAATGAAAAAATAAGGTCAATGTGCCACTATCTTGACACTTATAAACATGTTTTAAAAAAGCATTGAGGACATTGATTCTCACAGTTGGCTGAATATTGGAATCACCTAGATTAAAAAAAATACTAATCCCTATACAACATCCCTAAAATTCAGATTTAATTAGTATAAGTTAGGCCCTAGGCATATAGGCTGTTTTAAAACTCCTCGGGTGAGTCCAATGTGCACCAATTTGAAAACCACTAGCTTAGAGACCTATTCCATCATCATAGAAGTCAGTCTTGAGCTGAATGATTATATATGCCCTGATTTCAGTGGGTAGTGTTGTTATTTTAAGCATCTGATAAGTGTATCTCCCTTGATTAAAAATAAATACCTTATAGAAGAGATTATATATTTTATTTATCATTGTCTCCACATATCTGGAACAATGAAAGGCACATAGCAGTTGCTAAATAAGTATCTTTTGAATGAATATATGATTGCCTTATATTTCTTTTATATCCCCATCTTCTAATAGACTATGCATATTAGAATTCAAAATATATATATATATATAGAACAAATGAATGACTGAAGCAGTTGGGGATAAGAGTTAAGGCAA
>NW_016806456.1:3283535-3308226 GCF_001698545.2 Rhinopithecus bieti
TATACATATTTTAAAACACACACATATATATAAGTAGATCAAAAGTGGAAAAAGAATATACAAAAGAGTGCAACATTTGGCAGCTGAGAATTATTTCATTGAGTTTTCAAATATTCTTCACATTCTTATACTTAGAAACAAAGAAGTAACCCCAAATAACCAATTCATTAGCTAATATCTCAGAACTTGCACATATGCAGATAAATTTTCTTTTAAAAACAGAATTACAGTTTAATCTTGATGAACACAGCTCAGGTTTCAAAATTCAAGTAAATAAAATTTTAGTACACATCATGATAGCCTTACTGGATAGCTGTGGTAAAAACAAAAAGTATTTGGTATCACCTATTGTTATGTGCTCTCAGTTGAGATCTAGTTAGTTTCCTAGGAGTCTCACATTGATAAACAATGATTTTGGTACTTCCTTACATAATGTGTTTATTTAGAAATACTTTATTAATAACAGACTTCCTTTCCATTAGCTACATTCTCAGATATGGTTTCATTTATAAAAGTTCCACAACTATTACATGATTTTTAATTCAGTTAGTACCTTAGACTACGGAACTTTGGTTTTCTTAAAATCAGCATTGGTTGCTTGATTGTAGGTTCGTCACCAAAAAGTGCTGTTTCACTCTCCATGGTTGGAAATCTTTTCTGATATATCAAGGGATATTCATTCTGAAACTGTTTTAGCTTTTTTCTTTTCTCCTCTAGAGGTAAACTCTTGTTTTTAATAATATTTTCTAAAAGTTCTGCAATTGCAGCTTGAGAGGTAGAAACTTTTTGCTCATCAAAGTCCCGAGCACTAATCTGCTTACAGTATGAATAAGTTGGCAAAGAAACAAACAGTCCATCTCCAGGATTTTCAATATGTCCCTTTCTTAAGTAAGTAGTCAAGATGTTTTTCCGCTGCAGTCTGTAAGAGGGTACTTGAAGACTTTCCTGATGATGATCTGTTAAGAAAGAAACTAATCTTCCAGCAAGAAGCTCATCAAGATCCACTTCTTCAGCACAGCATAGCACACACCAAGAAAAGGTATGTATCCTCAGTGATCTCGTGCCCAATGCATCATGAAGTTTGGGCATATCAACATTTTGACTCATTTGGGAAATCATATGCATTAAAAGTTGAAGCTTTCTACAATTTGGTGGGGGAAGTAACAAACAACATAACTGTACAGCATCGATGGCAACCCTCTCTAATTGAGGTTGCAGGAAACTCTGTGTGCCAGTCAACACAGAAGAAGCTGGAAGTAAAGAATTTTCTGAAAATTCTATTGAACTTTTGCAGAGTCTTTTATTGATTGTGGCACTAGACTGAGTTCACTTTCCATAGCTATTTGCACACTTGTGCTGCCTTGTCCAACATTTGGTTTCATGATAATTTCAGCCACTGGTGTATTGATATAACTATTCCTTCTTGTACTGCTTCTGAGACCTACAAAGCTGTTTTGACTTGCATTTCCCATTACACAAGTTCTCTTGGTCTTGAGCAGTCAAAGTAATGGTTCTCTTAAAACCAGCACAGAATGGCTTTTGAGTATTTTTCTCTGAATGAAGATTCAACAGGAATTCCTCTTTGGGCTTAGACTCTAAAAACAGTTTATTATTTTGTCCTTCTGTTTGGAAAAGATAGATGAAACACACTGGATGCCTCTTTACTTGAATTCCCTGACACATCTACAATACCTTCCAAAGAACAACAGCTTGGTTTGCTGTTAAAGGATAGATCATGCATACCACTTAACCCTATTAAATTATGACAACTTCCTCCCATTATGTCATTAGCACTCACTCTTCTGTTTCTTAAATTAACTAGCTGCATTTTCTTAGCACATCTTTCTTGAAATCCTGGATTGCTTATCTGTAGTCTCTCAGAATAATCTGATTCTTCTTTTTTCTCTATGAAGTAGACTGAGAAGAAGGTACTCAGTTGATCTGAAGGAATTCAAATTGTTTAAGTGAAGGAATTTTTAAGACTGGATCATCTTGGATTCTATGTATCCCACTGGATCTATCTGAAACTATGACATAGCCACAAATAACCAAAATGTTCACAGATAATCTGTAATATTCAAAAGTAAGTAGAGGTTCAGGGAGATCTAGAAAATAATCTGTGATTGTTCTGAATACATCTTGTTCAAATCCAATGTAAGTTGAATTATTCATATCATGAGTTCTTGGCCAATCTGCCAGGCCTCCTGACAGATAATCCCCAGTGAGGGAGGTCATCTGATTTGTTTTGTAGTATGACTACCCCATGTTTACTTGTATTGGCCATGTTGTACATTGTATATTGGGGAATTACTTGTTTTGGATTTATGACTTCTTCTAGGGATGGCACACCTAAAATGGTTTGCAGGTAGATCAGAACAACATATCTCGAAATTTCTTCAACATCTTCCTGGCTTAGTTCTCTATTACCAACTGCATTTTCTTGATCTTCATTGATTATTTCATGCTTTATTTTCTCAGCGTTTTCCTGAGATAAATGTATTCCATGCTTTTTAGGAGTTCTACGAGATCAGTCTCATCATTTAAAAATACTATCTTTATCTTTGGAAAAGTTCTCTATGTTGTTTTTTCTCAATTCTGGATGCCTTCATGGTAGAGTTTTAAGTGGCGAAGTAGCAGGAAATCTGAAGAGCTGGTTATTATCATCAACATTTTCTGATCCCCACCTGCCTTTGATATCTTCAATTACATGATTCTTAAGAAATATCCTCAACAGTTGGATAGTCTGTTGCCTTGTAACTTTGGGACTACAATTGCTATTATTTCTTAATAGGTCATAAAGTCAATCCACTGCTTCTCCTGCTGTGAAACAATTGCCATATTTTTTTAAGTGTTGCCTATGTTTTCTTAGAGGCATTCATGCTCGAAAAGATGTGGTAACTTCATTCCATAAGTAGCAGAATCCATTTAAGATTGCCATACCAGGAAGATCTGAATTCTAGCTCTGCCACTTGCTGTAGATGTGACTTTAGAAGGCATCTAACATCTGTGAGCCTCAGTGTCCACACTGGTAAAGTAGGACTAATAACACATGCCTGCCTGAAGGGTATTCCAGCTTGGTGGCCCGATAAGGCCCAAGAGGCACACCCAGACTCTCCATAGGTCTGTCAGCACCCAGTGGTGTCCATGGCGGTGAAGGCAACACTCAGGCCCAGCGGCCTGGGCAGTGACGAGTCTCAGCACAACCATCAGCCCCGCCGCCAATTTGAATAGCAACTGCTAAAGCATTTTTTTAAAGGGATCCTGATAAAGTTGGGCCTGTACCATACCTTGGGAAACACTGCTGTTGGTTATACCTAAAAACAGAGTTAACAGGTCACAAGGTATGTGAATTTTCACCCTTTTCAGATATTGCCAAAATGCTCTTCCAAGTTTTATTCCTGTTTATACTCCCTCCAAATCCCTTTAAAATAGTTTATACTCTTCATCTTAACTTTTTTATTCACCTCAGTTGATTACAATCATTTTTCTATCCCTTACCAGTCCACTGAAATTGCTTTTACTAAGGTCACCAAATATCTCTTAATTTCAAAACTCAACAGCCTCTTTTCAGTTTTAGTCATTCTTTACCATTCCTTCTGCTTTATTTCACAACAGCTCTATTTCACAATACTCCTTATAGAGTCAACTTTTATTTTTAAATATTTTTAAAACATTGATGTAGATGTGGTGAAAAGGGAAAATGTTTACACTGCTGGTGGGAATATAAACTAGTACAACCACTATGGAAAACAGTATGGAGATTCTTCAAAGAACTAAAAGTAGAACTACCATTTGATCCAGTAATCCCACAACTGGGTATCTCCACAGAGGAAAAGAAGTCATTATATGAAAAAGACACTTGCAAACTCATGTTTATAGCGGCACAATTAGCAATTGCAAAAATATGAAACCAGCCTAAATGCTCATCAACCAAAAAGTGGATGAAGAAAATATGGTATGTATGTATACACCATGGAATACTAATCAGCCATAAAAAGGAACGAAATAATGGCATTTGCAGCAACCTGGATGGAGCTGAAGACCATTATTCTAAGTGAAGTAACTCAGAAATGAAAAACCAAATATCGTGTGTTCTCACTTATAAGTGGGAGCTAAGCTGTGAGAATGCAAAGGCATAAGAATGATACAATGAACTTTGAGGACCTGAGGGGAAGGGTGGGACAGAGATGAAGGACAAAAGACTACACATTGGGTATAGTATACACTGCTTAGGTGTACCAAAATCTCAGAAATTACCACTAAAGAACTTATCTATGTAACCAAAAAAACTCCTGTTCTCCAAAAACTATTGAAATAAAATTTAAAAGATAAAAAAATGATTAAGATTATGAAATATATTATCAGTTTCAGTAAACTCTAAATGGGATTTGGGCAAATGAATTAGTTAAAAATGAATATTCTATTTACAAACTGGTGGATATACTTTCTAATTAGGAAAAATGTTGAGAAATATTATAAAAGAAGTTCAACATTGTATGCTTCCCAATTTTTAAATATCTTTATTATTATGACATTGCAGTATGGTGTTTAAGTTTGGGTGTTAAAATATAGAACTTTACATCCAGCAACAATTGTAAGACAAATTATCATTTTTATTCCACAAATTAGGTCATAAACAAAAGCTGATCCTGTAACTCAAGAAAATGTAAGATACCAGCACTATTTATTTATTCTTACCAAACCCACAATATACATTCATTTTCTTTAAAGATTAAAGTTAGAAACTCAAAAACAATACAGCTCCCACCCATTCAGCAAACTAGGAGTAGAAAGGAATTAACCTCCTACTCTGCTAAAAGGCATCTAGGAAAAACCCATAACCAACATTATGCTTAATGGTGAAATACCAAATGCTTTCTCTCTAAGATCAAGAAAAAGACAAGAATGTTCATTCTCTCCATTTCTATCAACACTATACTGGAGGTTCTAGCCAGGATAACCGGGCAAGAAAATTAAAGACATGCAGATTGAAAAGGAAAGAGTAAAATTATCTCTATTTGCAGATGACATGATCCTGCATATAGAAAATCCTAAGGAATCTTTCTTCTATTTTATTATTTATTTATTTTATTATTATTATTATTTTTTGAGATGGAGTCTGGCTCTGTTGCCCAGGCTGGAGTGCAGTGGCGCAATCTTGGCTCACTGAAACCTCCATTTTTGTATTTTTAGTAGAGACAGGATTTCATCATGTTGGCCAGACTGGTCTCGAGCTCCTGACCTCAAGTGATCTGCCAACCTTGGCTTCTCAAAGTGCTTAGGATTACAGGCATGACCCACCATGCCCAGCCAGGAATCTACCTTTTAAAACATTTATTAGAACTAATAAATGAGTTCAGCAAGGTTGCAGGATACAAAATCAATATACAAATATCAATTGTATTTCTACATATTTGTAATAACCTGGAAGTTATATTTTTAAACAACTGTATTTAGTATAAAATCAAAAAAGAATAAAATACTTAGGAATAAATTTAACAAAAAAAAGCGTAAGACGTGTATATTGAAAACAAAGACGGCCAAACTAAATCAAAAGAACTCCTATGTTGATGAATTGGAAACCTTACTGTTAAGATGGCAATTATTCTCAAATCAATTTACAGATTTAAAGCAATCCCTATCAAAATAAGAGCTGGCTTCTTTGCAGAAATTGTGAAGTTGATTCCAAAGTTCATATGGCAATGCTAGTGACCCAGAATAGTCAAACAATTCTCATAAAGAGTAACAAATTCAGAGGAGTCACACTTTTTTTTATTATTTATTTTTCTTTATTCTTCAACTTTCATTTAAGATTGGGGTACATGTACAGGATGTGCAGGTTTGTTACACAGGTAAATGTGTGCCATGGTGGACTGCTGCACAGATCATTCCATAACATAGGTATTAAGCCCAGCATTCATTAGCTATTATTCCTGATGCTCTCCCTCCTTCCACCTCCCCTTGACAGGCCCCAGTGTGTGTTAGGGAGGAGTCTCTCCTTTTCAATATTTTGGACTAGATTCAGTAGAATGGTACCAGCAATTCTTTGTACCTCTGGTAGAATTCAGCTGTGAATCCATCTGGTCGTGGGCTTTTATTGGTTGGTAGGCTATTTATTACTGCCTCAACTTAATAACTCATTACTGGTCTATTTGGGGATTCAACTTCTTCCTGGTTCAGTCTTGCAAGGGTGTATGTCTCCAGGAACTTATCCATTTCTTCTAGATTTTCTAGTTTATTTGCACAGAGGTGTTTCTATTATTCTCTGTTTATAGTATATTGTTCTTTATACAGACGGTTGTTTGTATTTCTGTGGGGTCAGTGGTGATATCCCCCTTATCATTTCTGATTGTGTTTGATTCTTTTCTGCTTTTCTTTATTAGTCTAGCTAGAAGTCTATTTATAAATGTTTTCCAAAAACCAGCTCATGGATTTGTTGATTTTTTTTGAAGGGTTTTTCATGTCTCTATCTCCTTCAGTTCAGCTCTGATCTTGATTATTTCTTGTCTTCTGCTAGCTTTGGGGTTTCCTTTTGGTTCTCTAGTTCTTTCAGTTGAGGTGATAGGTTGTTAACTTGAGATCTTTCTAGGATTTTATGAGGGCATTTAGTGCTGTAAATTTCCCTCTTAACACTGCCTTAGCTGCATCCCAGAGATTCTGGTATGCTGTCTCTTTGTTCTCATTAGTTTCAAAGAACTTCTTGATTTCTGCCTTAATTTCATTATTTACCCAAGAGTCATTCAGGAGCAGGTTGTTCAATTTCCATGTAGTTGTCTGGTTTCGAGTGCATTTATTAATCTTGAGTTCTAATTTGATTGTGCTGTGGTCTAAGAGACTGTTATTATTTCAGTTCTTTTACATTTGCTGAGGAGTGTTTTACTTCCAATTATGTGGTCAATTTTATATTAAGTTCTGTGTGGCAATGAGAAGAATATACATTCTGTTGTTTTTGAGCGGAGAGTTCTGTAGCTATCTATCAGGTCTGCTTGATCCAGAGCTGAGGTCAGGTCCTGAATATCTCTGTTAATTTTCTGTCTCAATGATCTGTCTAATATTGTCAGTGGGGTGTTAAAGTCTCCCACTATTATTGTGTGGAAGTCTAGGTCTCTTTGTAGATCTCTAAGAACTTGCTTTACGAATCTGGGTGCTCCTGTATTGGGTTTATATATACTTAGAATAGTTAGCTCTTCTTGTTGAATTAAACCCTTTACCATTATGTAATACACTTGTCTTTTTTTATCTTCATTGGTTTTAAAGTGTGTTTTGTCTGAAACTAGGATTGCAACCCTGCCTTTTTTCTCTGTTTTCCATTTGCTTGGTAAATTTTCCTCCATCCCTTTATTTTGAGCCTATGTGTGTCTTTGCGCAGAACATGGGTCTCTTGAAGACGGAATACCAATGGGTCTTGGCTGTTTATCCAGCCTGACACTCTGGGTCTTTAAATTGGGGCATCTGGCCCATTTATATTTAAGGTTAGTATTGTTGTTACATGAATTTGATCCTATTGTCATGATGCTAGCTGGTTATTTTGCAGACTTGTTTATGTGGTTGCTTCATAGTGTCACTGGTCTGTGCTTCAGTGTGTTTTTGTAGTGGCTGGTAATGGTTTTGCCTTTCCATATTTAGTGCTTCCTTCAGGAGCTCTTGCAAGGCAGGCCTGGTGGTGATGAATTCTCTCAGCATTTGCTTGTCTGAAAAGGATCTTATTTCTCCTTCAATTATGAAGCTTATTTTGCCTGGACATGAAATTCTGGTTTGGAAATTCTTTCCTTTAAGAACATTGAATATTGGCCCCCAATCTCTTCTGGCTTGTAGGGTTTCCACTGAGAGGTCCGCTGTTAGTCTGCTGGGTTTCCCTTTGATGCTGACCTGGTCTTTCTCTCTGGCTGCCCTTAACATTTTTTCTTTCATTTCAACCTTGGAGAATCTGATGATTATGCATCTTGGGGTTGATCTTCTCATGGAGTATCTTACTGGGGTTCCCTGGATTTCCTGAACTTGAATGTTGGCTTGTCTTGTTAGGTGGGGGAAGTTCTCCTGGATGATATCCTGAAGTATGTTTTTCAGCTTGGTTCCAGTCTCCTCGTGTCTTTCAAGTACTCCAATCACAGGTTAAGTCTCTTTACATAATCCCCTATTTCTCAGAGGTTTTGTTCATTCTTTTTCATTGTTTTTTCTCTATTTTTGTCTGCCTGTCTCATTTCAGAAAGATAGTCTTCAAGCTCTGAGCTGCTTTCCTCTGCTTCAGGTATTCTGCTGTTCATACTTGTGATTGCATTGTGAAGTTCTCATGTTGTGTTTTTCAGTTCCATCAGGTCAATTATGTTCCTCTCTAAACTGACTATTCTGGCTATCATCTCCTTTATTGTTTTATCATGATTCTTAGCTTCTTTGCATTGGGTTAGAACATGCTCCTTTAGCTCAGTGAAGTTCATTATTACTCACCTTCTGAAGCCTACTTTTGTCAAGTCAGGCATCTCAGCCTCAGCTTAGTTCCATGTCCTTGCTGCAGAGATGTTGCCATCATTTGGGGGAGAAAAGACACTCTGGCTTTTTGAGTTTTCACTATTTTTGCGTTCTTTCTCATCTTTGTGGGTTTATCTACCTTTGATCTTTGAGGTTGCTGACTTTCAAATGGGGTTTTTATGGGGTCTTTTTTGTTTATGTTGTTGTTGTTTTCTGTTTGTTTTTAACAGTCAGGCCAGTCTACCATAGGGCTGCTGTGGTTTGCTGAGGGTCCATTCCAGACCTTAGTAACCTTGGTTTTTCCCAAACCTGAGGTATCATCAGTGAAGGCTATGAAACAGCAAAGATGGCAGTCAGCTCCTTCCCTGGAAGCTCTGCCCCAGGCGGGTACTGACCTACTGCCAGACCGAATGTACCTGTAGGAGGTGGCTGGAGATTCCTATTGGGAGGTCTTACCCAGTCAGGAGGAACAGAATCAGGGACCTGCTTTAAAAAGCAGTCTGGCTGCTTTGTGGTAGAGGAGGTGTGCTGCACTGGAGGGGACCTTCCTTGTCCAAACCATTTGGGCACTCCAATGCAGACAGCCTAGAATGGATGAGTCAACTGAGTCACAGAGATGGTGACTGGCCCTCCCTCTGGGAGCTCCATCCCAGGGAGAGATGGAGAACCCTGGCTGGAATGGATCAAGTCCCTGTAGGGAGGTCCTGTCCAGTGAAGAGGAATGGATCAGGGTCCAGCTTAAAAAAGCAGTCTGGTAATGATCTAGTAAAGCAGCTGTGTTGCATTGAGGGGAAACCCTTTCTCATCTGTAACATTTGTATTCTCCAAAGCCAGCAGACTACAGTGGCTAAGTCTGCCAAACCACAGAGATGGTGGCCACTCCTCCCCCTAAGAGCTACGTCCCAATAGAACCCTTTTGAAGTGGCTGAAGGCCCCACAGGAAGGTCCCGCCCAGTGAGGAGGAATGAATCAGGGTCCTGCCTAAAGAAGCAGTCTGGCCATGACCTACCAAGGCAGCTGTGCTGCATTGTGGGGGACCCTTCCTCATCTGGACTGTTCATATTCTCCAAAGCCGGCAGGCTGGAACGGCTGAGTCTACCAAACCGCATAGATACCAGCCGCCCCTCCACCCAGGAACTCAGACCTGTCTCAGGCAGATTCCAGCCTGTTGCTGTTGGCAGACTGGAACCCAAGCCAGTGGGTCTTAGATTGTGAGATGCCATGGAAGTGGGGCCTGCAGCATGATGCTGCTTGGTTCCCTGGATTCAGCCCCCTTCCTAGGAATATGTACGGATGGATTTCCTCACTTGCTGGGGACCCCAGGGCCAGAGTATATAAACTCCTGTGTCTCTGTGTGTGCTCTGCCAAAACTCCACACAGCTCTGTGCATCAGACCCAAGACCCTGGTGGCATGGGTTCACAAAGGGATCTCCTGATCCACGGGTTGCAAAGGTCCATGACAGAAGCGTGGATCCCTGGGCAAGGTTGCATAATCACTCATTGCTTCCCTTGGCTGGCAGTGGGGGTTCCTTTGGTTCCATGCTGTTCCCAGCTGTAGGAGGTGGTTGGAGATCCCTATTGGGAGGTCTCACCCACTCAGGAGGAACAGAATCAGGGACCCGCTTAAAAAAGCAGTCTGGCTGCTTTTTGGTAGAGGAGGTGTGCTGCACTGGAGGGGACCTTCCTTGTCCAAACCATTTGGGCGTTCCAAAGCCCAGGGTCCCCCACCCCACAGCTTTTCTTCCTTCTCCGTGGGTTGAGCTGTCTGCCTGGACAGTCCCACTGCAAGGTGGGTATTTCAGTTGAAGATGCTGAATTCACTTACCCCTTTTCACTCCTTTCCATGAGTGCCATGGATCACAGCTGCTTCTAATCAGCCATCTTGCATCCTTCCACAGTCACACGTCTTGATTTCAAAACTAACTACAATGCTACAACAATTAAGACATAGTAGTAATAGCATAAGGACGGGCACACATATGGATGGAATAAAATTGAGAATCCAGAAATAAACCCTCAAATTTACAGTCAACTGATTTTTGACAAGATTGTAAAGGCAATTCACAAAGGAAAAGAATTGTTTTACAATAAACAGTGCTGGAAAACTAGATATCCACATGAAAAACCCTGGACTGTTCATCATACCATACACAAAACTTAACCCAAAACAGATCATAAAAACTAAATACAAGAGCTAAAACTAAAACTCTTGAAGAAAATATAGAGGTAAATCTTCATGATCTTAGATTTGGCAATGGTTTCTTAGTTATGACATACAAAGAACACATAATAAAAGAGAAAATAGGTAAACTGGACTCATAAAAAAAAGGGTTGTTGGTTTTTTTTTTTGTTTTTTGTTTTTTGTTTTTTCTGAGACAGTGTCTTTCTCTGTTGCCCAGGCTCGAGTGCAGTGGCGCAATGTCGTCTCACTGCAACCTCTGCCTCCCTGGTTCAAGTGATTCTACTGCCTCAGCCTCCTGAGTAGCTGGGATTATAGGCACCCACAACTAATTTTTATATTTTTAGTAGAGATGGGGTTTCATCATGTTGGCTAGTCTGGTCTCAAACTCCTGACCTCAGGTGATCTGCCCACCTCAGCCTCTCAAAGTGCTGGGATTACAGGCGTGAGCCACTGAGCCTGGCCTTCATCAAAATTTTACCAATTTGTGCTTCTAAGGGCACTATCAGTGAAAAAAAAACTTACAGAATGGAAAAAAAATCTGCAAATCATTAAGTCTGATAGGGTTCTAGTATCCAAAATATGAAAAGAATTTTACAACTCAACATTAAAACAAAATATAAATTAAAAATGGGCACATGATCTTCCAAAGAAGATATACAAATACCTAACAAGCACAAAAAAGATACTCAGCATCATTAGTCATCAGGGAAATGTACATCAAAACCACAATGAGATGCCACTTCACACCCACTAGGGTGGCTATAACAAAAAATACAATAATATGCGCTAGTAATGGTGTGGTGAAATTGGAAATCTCATACATTGCTGGTGGGAATATAAAAAGATAAAGCTACTTTGTAAAACAATCTGTCAGTTCCTCAAAAGGATAAACAGAATTAACATATGGCCTAAAAATTCCATTCATAGATGATATACTCAAGAGAAATGAATCACATGTCCACACAAAAATTTTTACATGAGTGTTCACAGCTTATTATTCATTTTAGCCAAAAAGTGAGACAATCAAAATGTCCATCAACTGATGAGTGGATAAATAAAATGACCTATAGCTGGAAGTATTGGGGAAAATGTGAAATGACTTTTAAAGAATACAATGTTTCTTTTGAAGTGATAAAATGTTCTAATACTGATTTGTAGTGATAATTGCAAAACTCCATGAATATACTAAAAAACTATTCAATTATACACTTTAAGTGAACTGTATGATATGTGATACGGTTTGGCTCAAACCATACATCACTCATATCTCCACACTTAAATCTCACCTTGAATTGTACAAGGGAGGGGCCAGATGAAGGTAACTCAATCATGAGGGTCTTTCCCGTGCTGTTCTTGGGATACTGAGTAAGTCTCACGAAATCTGATGGTTTTATAAATGGGAGTTCCCCTGCACAAGCTCTCCTGCCTGCTGCCATGTCAGATGTGCCTTGGCTCCTCCTCCATCTTCTGCCATGATGGTGAGGCCTCCCCAGTCATGTGGAAATGTGAGTCCATTAAACTTATCTTTCTTTATAAATTACCCAGTATCAGGTATGTCTTTATTAGCAGCATGAGAACAGACTAACACAGTATGGAAAATATATCTCAATAAAGCCGTTAGAAAAAATATATACAGCTCAAAATTTGAGGACTGGAAGAGACTACATGTGAAGAGATTTTGCCTCCAATATTTGTTACTTGAATTACAGCCACAGACCATCTCCATTTCAGAGACTACTGAAACAAAAATGAATGATTCATACAGTGACTTCATCCTAAGACACATATTATCTCTCCTGTTTTCCTTTTAAAATCCTAAAGATAAGTTTTAGCCAAAATATCTAGTCTAAAATAGAGGTGGCCATAAAATTTTCCAGACTTAAATAATAATTTTATTATAAAATCAATTGTCTACTTGTGAACAGGGAACAATACTTATTCATGGTATGAATAGTCAGAATTAGCCTCATGATACAGCTGCAAATAAAATTCATAAGATACGTCAGATACAGTGACAGAAAGACATGCATCCTCTCTAATCCTCTCAACAATTGTACAATGAAGACGAGAAAATTAGGATTCAGCGACATTAAGTGGCCTGTCTATTCAAGGATTAGCCAGCAAAGCTGGGATTTGAACCCAAGACTGCCTGTCTCTAATCTATCTTTAAGAAGGAATAAAGCTTCCACCCAGGCAATATTAATAGAAAAGAATGACCACAAATATGTCCTATATAAAATATTTGAAATTTTAGAGCTTAAAGGAAACTCAGAGAATATCTATCTCAAGTATCTCATTTTACAAATGAGACAGTATCATCTTTGCAGTCTCTGATCAATGTTGGCTATTTCTACTACTCTCTCTTCTCCAATATACTACTAGACTAACTGCAAGTGTTTCCTGATAGCCCTAGCATAAAGCAAATAAGAAATCACAGAAAAGTTAAGTTTCAGAAAGTCATAGATGTACTGAGTAAACCTCCCCAAATTCTTCCTCTTAGATAATAACAATAAATAAATGTTCCTCTTACTTGCCCAGTACGCGAAATTGTATCAAAGGGGAATGGTTATACAGGATTTGTAATAATTATAGGTACTTTGAATTCTTACCTTTGTGGCCACAATAAAGATGGTATAAAGGAACATAAGATTATGCTTTGATATTGCCAGATGCTGGGTGTGCTGGAATGTGAAGATAACTGACCCCAGAAGGGTTACCTTGGAAGGGCTGAAAATAAAACACATTTTAAATCAGCAAGTAATAAATATGACATATCTCCATCTTTTTCAAAGAGTGCTCTGCAAAACATTAATTTAATGGGTTATTAATAGATGTAATGCAAAGATGAGTTTTGTTAATACACTTTAAAAAGTGTTGAAAATGCTGAGTTATACAAAGTTAAATACCTTTCTTCACATCATAAACTATAGATTTTAGAATAATCATACATATTCTGACTCTCCAACAAAAAGAGTACATTTCTATATGCAATATTTCTGAAACATATTTGGCCATACAACAATTTTTTCATAAAGGATTTCAAAGTTCCACATTGTACAGCATGATTTGGAATTAGTCATTAAGAACCTTACAGTGCTAAAAAGCTCACAGAGTGGAGTCGAGGAAAAGAAAGGCCAGATTTTTAGCATTTGCCTATTTCCATGATGTAAATACTCCCATCATGGCCAATGTCAGGCTGCTGCATGGAAGAGGAGAGAGGTACACAATTGGTTCTCATAAAATGATAAAAGCCATCTCCAGCCCATCATTTAGCTAACTCCAGCACAGCATATTAGTTTTAGCTAATATATTAATGCTTAGATTGTAAAGTCTAAAATAAGATGCTAATTTACCAAATAAGAAGCATTACTTTATGTTATATATTTGCCGCATATTTAAAGTATATCTCAGTAACAAATCATTGCCTAGCTCTCTATCTTACAAGTAAAAAAGATAAATGATAAACTCTAAGAATGCCACACTGCAAAACAGGACAAATGTAAAGGTTCCTATAAGTCATTTTATTACTTTATTTATTTAATTATTACAAGCAAAGGACTGAGTTCAAAACAGGGTGAAGTTTGGACAATAGACCAAACCTGAATTACTTTCCTGTGGCTACTGTAATAAATTACAACAAATTCAGTGGCTTAAAACAGAAAAATGTAAAATCAGTACCACTCAGTTAAAATCAAAGTGTCAGTAGGGTCATACTACCTCTAGAGACTCTAAGAAAGAATCCACTCTTTGTCTTTTTCAGGTTCTGGATCTCGCTTAACAATATGATTGAGTAACAGTCATTTTTATTTTATTGTTTTCTTCTTTTTTTTTTTCTTTAGTCCCCATATCTGTTCCATCCAAACACTGTTGAAGAAAGAAACAGATCTGCGGGACCACCAAATGCACTGCCAACAGTCATGTTTTGGAACAGTAGTCTCTAAACCTTTTTGATTGTACATCCCTATTGGTTAAAAAAAAAAAAAAAAGTTTTACAGCATTCCCAAATTATGGCTATCAATTAATTTGGAAATTATATATAACTGCATTATAAAATGTACACAAAATTAAAATTTTTAAAGGATAAGATAAAAACATGGAATTATATCTGTTTTAAGGATATTTTGCTTCTCTTTCTCACTGTTTGTTTCCTGCACCACGGTGGCTCATTATGAGCACTGCCTTGGCATATACATCTACTATTTTGGATTGTATTATCTTAAGGGTTGAATCTAAGGAATAAGGATTTCATAGACAATGCACTGGGGCAAGGCATTGGAGAAGGTCTTAAATTTAGGAAAAAGTCCATTTTAAATTGGAGTATGAGATTTGTTTAAAAGATTAGAATGCATTTAGAAAATCCTTACGCTTACTATATTAGTTTCCTCTGAAACTAGCAAACAAGTTATCTGCTTCCAAAATGCATTGATGAAATAAGCACTGAATAACAGTTAAAGATATTGCCATTCCAAAAGGGAGAAAAGAGAAGGAAAAAGGTTCAACAGACCCAAGCCATTTTGAAATCCAGAAGGGCAAATTCCATTAGGATTCAAGGCCTGGGAATAATCTTCTTTGGATTGAGGTGAGTCCACAGCTTCAACCTCTACATTGGTGGTTCTGGCCTCTGCACCTGAATCCAGACTATGGGCCTGGCCTCAGGCCTCTGGGCCTGTAGCTCCTACCATGAAGTCATTCTTCCTTTTCCTTCCTTTTTCAAGCATATGTTTGCAGGTGAGCAGTTTTATCAGCCCGATTCTGGTCTGCAGAATTTTAAAAGTCTGACAGCCTTCTTTCATTTAATCCTGTCTTTCTCCTTTCAGTCCAAGCTGGCAGTGTTTCTTCTGATTTAATATTTCCAAATCCCCATTGGGTCTCCTGTGTATGCACACCAATCCATGTCACTAGGCAAAGAGTCTTTCACAGATCTTTCTTGGATAACTTCCTCTCTATCCCTGGCTTCTGCTATAATGATTGAATGGATCCATGAGTCAAACATCCAATCCCTTCAACACTAGGAAAAGTTGTCCAGTCACACCCTCACTTCTTTCCAGAGTGAATCTCAGTTTTATCAACTTTGCAGTCCCAACAGGCTGAAAATTTCCCAAATGATAGAGTCCTGGTTTTGAGGGGTTTTATTTGTTTGGTTACTAGCATTCATTCCCTCAATTTAACTCTTTCCTCTTGCACTCTACTATAAGCATCAGGAAGAAACCAGGCTGCACCTGGAACACTTTGCTTAGAAATTTCCTCAGCAAAAATATCCATGTTTACTGATTACAAGTTATGGTTTCCACACAACTGTGGCAAACAACTGTGCAGCTAAGTTTCCACCACTATATACAAGGATAACCTTTCTCCAGTTCCCAATATCATGTTCCTCATTTCCTTCCAAGTCTTCACCAGCACTTTTAACAACAT
This sequence comes from Rhinopithecus bieti, assembly GCF_001698545.2. Classification (NCBI taxonomy): domain Eukaryota; kingdom Metazoa; phylum Chordata; class Mammalia; order Primates; family Cercopithecidae; genus Rhinopithecus; species Rhinopithecus bieti. The sequence goes on from NW_016806456.1 coordinate 3,299,599, forward strand.
TCCTACCAACATTTTGCTTCTAACAATATACGTATTCTCTAAGACTATATATTTATAGGCTCTCTCTAATATGCTCCTCACTTCCTTCAGATCCCTCACCAGAAGTGCCTTTAACATCCATAGTTCTACTGCACACTTCAAAATTCCTCTAGCCTCCACCAATTATCTAATCCCAGGTGTCTGTTACAGCAGCACACCACATCGTGTATCAAAATCTCTATTACTTTCCTGTGGCTACTGTAATAAATTACAACAAATTCAGTGGCTTAAAATAGAGAATTTTAAAATCAGTATCACTCAGTCAAAATCAAAGTGTCAGTAGCGCTACACTACCTCTGAAGACACTAGGAAAGAATCCATTCTTTGTCTTTTTCAGCTTCTGGGAGCTACCAGCATTCCTTGGCTTGTGGCTATATCATTCTAATCTCTGAGATGTGTGGTCAAATCTCCCTCTGTTTTCCTCTTATGAGGATACATGTGACTGCATTCAGTCCCACCAGAAATCCAGGACGATCTCTTCATCTCAAGATTTTTAATTTGCAAATACGCAAAGAGTGTGTTCTCATATTGGTAACATTTCAGGTTTCAGGGGTTGAAAACCATTAGAACTTTAGAAACCATTATTCAGTCTTACTGCATTTATTTACTGTAAAATATGTTTATGCAGAAAATATAGAAATATACTGACACATTAACAGAAATTGTCACTAAACAATGTATTACAAGTTTCTTTTATGTTAACATTTTCCCAAATTTTCCACAATACGTGTATTTTACTTCTTAAAACTTGGGGTAGAGAAGGAAAAGAAGGAAAACACTCTAAAAGAGTTACTGTGGGGATAAGGGACAATTTGACTTTGTTTTTGGCAGGACTAGATTTTTTTATTAAATGAACTGGCAGCAATAAGCAATATGAAGGCAATTAAGAAACAATTCCACATACTAGCATTTAAAGAATACCTATGGGTCAGGTGTGGTGGCTCATGCTTGTAATTCCAGCACTTTGGGAGGCTGAACAGGGTGGATCGCTTGACCCCAGGAGTTTGAGACCAGCCTGGCCAACATGGTGAAACCCTGTCTCTACTAAAAATACAAAAACTAGCTGGGCATGGTGGTGTGCACCTGTAATCCCAGCTACTTGGGATGCTGAGGCAGGAGAATCACTAGAACCCAGGAGGCAGAGGGTGCAGTGAGCCAACATCGCACCACTGCACTTCAGCCCAGGTGACAGAGCAAGATTCTGTCTCAAAAAAAAAGTTTAATAAGATCTAATTAAATAGAAAGCTATCCGATGTTCATACATTGGAAGACTTAAAACTGGCCAGGCACGGTGGCTCATGCCCATAATCCCAACATTTTGGGAGGCCACGGCAGGCAGATCACTTGATGTCAGGAGTTCAAGACCAGCCTGGCCAACATGGTGAAACCCTGTCTCTACTAAAAATACAAAAATTAGCCTGGTGTGGTGGCATGTGCCTGTAATCCCAGTTACTTAGGAGGCTGAGGCAGGAGAATCACTTGAACCCAGGAGATAGAGGCTGCAGTGAGCTGAAATCATTCCACTGCACTCCAGCCTAGGGGACACAGTGAGACTCTGTCTAAAAAAAGAAAAAGGAACCCTTAATATTGTTATAGGAGAGCAACAATTTCCAAAGCGATCTACGGGGTCAATGTTATCTCTATCAAAATTCCATCACTGTTTTTGTTTTTTGTTTGATTACTTTTTTTTTGTTTTGCAGAAATGGAAAAAATTACCTAGGATTTTTAAGGAAGCCTCATATTCACATGAAATTGCTAGGGACCCTGAATGGCCAAAACTATCTTGGAAAAAAAAAAAAAAAGAACCAAGTTAAAGGACATACACTGCCCAATTTGGGAACTTAACTAAAAAGCTACAGTAATCAAAACGGTATGGTACTAGCACAATGATAAACACATAGACAATGGAATAGAACAGACAGTCTAGAAATAAACCCATACATCTATGTTCAACTAATTTTCTAGTAGGGTGCCAAGTCTATTCAGTGGGAAAATAATTCAATAAATGGTGCTGGGACTATATATCCACATACAAAAGAATGAAGGTGAACCCCTAATTCATATGATATATAAAAATTAACTCAGGCCAGGCACAGTGACTCATGCCTATAATCCCAGCACTTTGGGAGACCTAGGCAGGAGTATCGCTTGCATCCAGTAGTTTGAGACTAGCCTGGGTGACATAGCAAGACTCCATCTCTACAAAAAATAAAAGATAAAAATTACCTGGGTGTGGCAATATATGCCTGTAGTCCCAGCTACTCAGGAGGCTGAGATGGGGGCATTGCTTGAGGCTGGGAAGTTGAGGCTGCAGTGAGCTGTGACAGTGCCACTGCACTCAGCCTGGGTGATGGAGTGAGATCTTGTCTCAAAAAAAAAAAAAAAGAAAAGAAAAGAAATTAACTCAAATGGATCTGTGAGCTTCTTTTAAGATAACTCTTTAAAGAAAACACAGGGGAATATCTTCATGACCTTAGATTTGGCAATGGATTCTTACTGATGTCAAAAGCATAAGAAACAAGAAAATAGAGTGATGTTGGCAAGGTGGCCAACTACAAGTTCCTAGCCCTGCCCTCCACCCCAAAACAAACAAACAAAACAATAAATAACAACTACATTTTGATGAAAATAACTAAAGGAGAGTACCAGAATACCGCAAAGGAGCAGAAGCAACTCCATAGAGCACAAAAACACAGTATGGCCACATAGAGAAGGGAAGAAAAGTCCTTGTCTCCACCACTACTTCCCCTGAGAAGGTCAGCTTGAAATCAGGAGGGACTTCTCCCTTCCAAGAAAAGGTAAACAACAGAACCCCAACAACCATCATCACTATGATGAACACCCACAGTCTTCACCACTGTGGACTTCTGCAGCCCTCATAGGTACTGAACCCAGCTGAGGGAATTGCCCAGAGTCCATATGGCTGTATTCACCCCAAGGAAGAATCCTACACCTCCCTCATCTTCTGTAGCCCTACCTGCTACTGTGCTATACCATTTTGAAAGCACAGCATCTCTGGGAGTGCATCCTGCTCTGTACATAAATAGTTACTGTACCCTTCCATCCCTGAGGTTTTGTTGTCACTGTAACATGCCTGTCTAGTGACCTGCCATCCTCAAGCCTACCTGCTACAATGCCCTACTCTTGGGGTCAAGCTGCTATGGAGCCACTCCATCCCCTATATCCCAGTTGTTTCTGCATCCTACTCCTCAGGGTCTAAGCTAATGCAGCACTTCACCTTCTGAGAAATGAGGGCTTTGGCCAAGCAGAGCAGTCACACCTCTGGCACCTGAGCCAAAGCAGCACCAGAGCTGACATGGCACCCCACCTCCCAGGGAACATGTGCACTGGTCTAGCCAAGCAGTTGATCCCCCTTGGCAACTGAAACATGCAGGGCCCTGCATCCCAGGGAAATACAGCATTGGTTGAGTTGAACCACCCTGTCTTCCAGGAGGAACGAATGCAACACCCTACTTCCATAGAACCGGAAGAGTCTACACTGCTGAGGCATCCCACTTCCTCAGAGAGTAGAGTCATCCTTGTGCTACTCCTTGCCCTCCAGGGCCCAAGACACAGCTGTGCTCCACCATTACTGGGTAACTGTTGTTGCTGCACCTGGCCTCACAAAACTTAGGCCTCTGCTGTGTACTACCAGCCTAGGGTCCAGAGTCCCCCCTGCACAGTGCTTCATGCCCCAGGGCCTGAGTTTCTGGTGTGTACTCTTGACTCTGGGACTCTTGCTCTCTGGGGCTCAGGCCTCTGGAGCACCCCTTCTTCTCCAGAGCTATGCCAGTTCTGTGCCCTGCTCCCAGGATCAGAGTCACAGCTACGTCCCTGCCCCACGAGAGCAAGCTGCTGTGGCGAACCTCAGCATCACAGACCCTAATTTTGTGGCCAATCGCATCTACCCAGACCATAGAGTAAAGGGCAGCCCAATCCCAAGGTGCTACAGTAGTTTCAAAGAGACCCTGAGCCCAGCAGCACGGCGCGCACAGCAAGACGAGCATCGCACCCTGGCAGCCCAGCACTCGCGGACGCCTGTGGCCATTGCAGATCAGACACCCCAACGAAGATCCCTCAGTTAGGATTGCCGCCCATTGTTGGGAAAACAAGAACTTACGGACACCAAAGCCCTTGCAACTGAGGATCCTAATAAACTCCCATGCTGCCAGTACTGCGCAACAAACCTTAAAAGCTTAAGCCACTTAGCAGGCCCAAAGTCCCATCAATGCACTGATAAGTTAAGAACTGCACAGAAACACACAACAGTGTGCCCACTAAAAGATAAGAGCCACCATAGCGCCTGCGCCAATTGGATATAACAGGTGAAAGCCTTCCCTATGAAGGAACCACTATGGATAAGTTTGGAAGAGGTGAGTCCACCAATGTGCAGATATAAAGGGCGGGTAGACACAAAAATAAAGAAAGGCAAGGAAAATGTGACACCCACAAAAGAAACACAGTAATCCTCGCAAGTAACGACCCCAAAGAAATGAAAAGTTATAAACCCGCCTAAAAAAGAATACAAAAATACATGACTAAAGGAAACCCAGGAGTACAAGAGAATACAGACAGACAATTGCAAAACAAAAACCAGGAATATGATTAGAGATCTGAATGAGAAACTCAACGGGACAGAAAATCATTAAAAAGAACCAAATCAAAACTCTTGAGGGCTAGATCGCAATGATGAAATTGTTAAAAAAAATAAGGCTTCAACAGGGGCAGATAGAAAGAGAAAAAGAATTTGTGACTTCAGAACAAGTTTTTGAACAATCAGCCCAGTCAGGAGAAAAGGAAAAAGAATGAAAAAAGTAAAGAAAGCCTATGGGACTTATGGACACTAATCCTGGCAAATTTTCCACATAATGAAAGCCACAGAAGCAGAAGAGACCAGTAAAAGCGGAACAAAAAGCTTATTTAATAAAATAACCACATATGTAATGCCCAGCCACCTGGAAAGGCCCAAAAATGAGAGGTCACTGAGCCCCAGGAGTTCAGGACAAGGCCAGGGCAACATAATGAGACCCTACTCTACAAAAACAAATGTGTTTTTAGTTACGCCAGGCCATGGGAACAATCTCTACCACCAGCTATTTTGAGCAGGCTGAGGTGGGTAAAGATCACTTGAGCCTATGTCCATGACACTGCACCCCAGCTTGGGCAACAGGGCAAGACTCTGTCTCTAAAAAAAATTTTTTTAATAAATCAAATTTGCTGAAAACTTCCCAAGTCTTAGTTGAAATACTGATATCCAGATCCAGGAAGCTCAAAAGTCCCCAAACAGGTTCAACCCAAAGACATCTTTACCAAGATGCATAATCACCAAACCATCAAAAGTAAAAGGCAAGGAGAAAATTCTAAAAACATCAAGAGAAAACTGACATGTCACATACAAGGGAATCTCCATTAGATAATCAGTAGACTTCTCAACAGAAATCTTACAGGTCAAGAGAAAATGGGATGATATATTCAGAGAGCTGAAAGAAAACAAGTGTCAGCCAAAAATACTATACCCAGCAAAGCTATTCTTCAGATATTAAGGTTATATAAAGATCTTCCCAGATAAGCAAAAGATGAGAGAATTCATCACCACTAGACCAGCCTTATAAGAAATGCTTACGAGTGCCACAACTGAAACCAAAGGGACAACAATTACTATCAAGAAAGTATGTGAAAGTATATAATTCACCAGTAGACAACTTCAAAATCAAAGTCAGAATACCACAGTGCTGTAATGGTGCTACATAAATCTTTCAATCTTCTAGTATAAACATAAAAAACCAAAATGGTCAAAAACAACAGCTATAATTCGAAGTTAAGGAACACACAAAAGATAAAAAAGTAAATTAAGGCAACAAAAATATAAATGAAGAATAGAGAAAATATCTAGAGTACTTTTATGTGAGTAAAGTTAAGCTGTTATCAGCTTGAAATAGTCTGCTTTAACTACAAGATTCTTAAAGTTAGCCCAATGGTAACCACACAAAAAAATACAGTGAATATGCAAATTAGAAAGAGAAATGAAATAAACCTAGGTAAATAACAAGAGGAAGAAAGGAACAAAGGATCTACAAAACAAACAGAAAACAATTAACAAAATGGCAGGAGAAAAGTCCTTTCCTAGGATGAATGTAAATGGATTAAATTCCCTAAAAAAGATATATAATGGTTGAACTGATTTAAAAAAAAAAAAAAGATCCAACTATATATACTGTCTACAAGGAACTCACTTTAGCTTTAAGGATGCACACAAACTGAAAGTAAAGGAATGAAAAATATATTCCATGCAAATGATAACCAAAAAAGAGCAGAGGTGGGTATACATACAGCAGATAAAACAGACGTCAAGTCAAAAACTTTCAGAAAAGACAAAGAGGGTCAGTATTTAATGGCAAAAAAGTCCATTCATCAAGAGAACATAATAATTGTAAATATGTATGTGCACAACATTGGAGGAACTAAATATATGAAGCAAATATTAATAGACAGGAAGGGATGAAACAGCAATACAATAATAAACATCTATAGAATGTTCCATCCAACAACAGCAAAATACACATTCTTCTCTAGTGCACATGAAACATTCTCCAGGATAGACCACATGTTAGGCTGCAAAACAAGTCCTAACAAATTTAATAACATTAAAATCACATCGTGTCATTTTGATCACAACAGTATCAAACTAGAAATCAACAACAGGAATAATTTTGGAAAATTCAAAAATATGTGAAAATTACACAGGATGCTCCAGGGCAACCAATGGGTCAAAGAAGAAATCAAAAAGGAAATTTAAAAATATTCTGAAACAAATGACAGTGGAAACAAAACATACCAACACTTACATGATGCAGCAAAAGTAGGTCTAAGAGGGAAGTTTATAGCAATAAATATCCACATTAAAAAAAGAAATATTTCAAATAAATAACTAACATTATGTATCAAGGAAATAAAAAAAGAACAAAGAACACTGAAAATTAGCACTAGGAAGGAAAAAATACAGAAATAAATCAAATAGAAAAAACACAGGGGAAAATATCAATCAAACTGAGTTAGTTTTTTGAAAATCCAAACAAAATTGACAAATGCTTAGCTACACTAAGCAAAAAAAGATAGAAGACTTAAATAAAATCAGAAATAAAAGTAGAGACATTTCAACAGACACCAAAGAAATAAAAGGAATAATAAGCGACTACTATGAACAATTACATGCCAACAAACTGGATACCCTAGAGTAAGTGAATAAATTCCTAAAAAATATAACCAACCAAGATTAAAGCAGGAAGAATTAGAAAGCCTGTACAGGTCAATAACAAATAGAGACTGGAATATAAACTTAAAGTCTCCCAAGGGACTAAAAAGCCCAGAACTAGATGGCTTCACAGCTGACTTTTACCAACTTTCAAAAAAGAAATAATACCAGTATTTCTTAAACTCTTCCAAGGAAATAGAGCTAGAGGGAATGTGCCTAACACATTTTCAGAGGCCAACATCAGCTCATGCCTAATCCAGACAAAGATGCCACAAAAAAAAAAAAAAAAAAAAAAAAAGAAAGGAAAAGAAAAGAAAACTACAGGCCAATCTCTCTGATGTAAAAAATATTAGTAAACCAAATTCAAATAGCCAAGATAGGAGAACCACCTAAGTGTACATCAACAGATGGCTGTTTATGTTACTATAAAGAAATACATGAGGCCCAGAGCTGAGCAGAACAGAAATCTACAGAACCCTCCACCCCAAATCAAGAGAATATATATTCTTCTCAGCACCATACAGCACTTATTCTAAAATTGACCACATAACTGGAAGTAAAACACTCCTCAGCAAATGTAAAAGAACAGAAATCACAACAAACTGCCTCTCAGACCACAGTGCAATCAAATTAGAACTCAGGATTAAGAAACTCACTGAAAACCGCACAACTACATGGAGACTGAACAACCTGCTCCTGAATGACTACTGGGTAAATAACGAAATGAAGGCAGAAATAAAGATGTTCTTTGAACAGTCCACGCTCATGGATAGGAAGAATCAATATTATGAAAATGGCCATACGGCCCGAGGTAATTTACAGATTCTATCTATAATTTATATATCAAGCTACCAATGACTTTCTTCAGAGAAAAAACTATTTGAAAGTTCATATGGAACCAAAAAAGAGCCCACATTGCCAAGACAGTCCTAAGCAAAAAGAACAAAACTAGAGGCATCCAGCTACCTGATTTCAAACTATACTACAAGGTTACGGTAACCAAAACAGCATGGTACTGGTATCAAAACAGAGATATAGACCAATGGAACAGAACAGAGGCCTCGGAAATACCACCACACAGCTACAACCATCTGATCTTTGACAAATCTGACAAAAACAAGAAATGGGGAAAGGATTCCCTGTTTAATAAATGGTGCTGGGAAAACTAACTAGCTACATGTAGAAAGCTGAAACTGCATCCCTTCCTTACATCTTATACAAAAATTAATTCAAGATGGATTAGAGACTTAAATGTTAGACCTAAAACCATAAAAATCCTAGAAGAAAACCTAGGCAATACCATCCAGGACATAGGCATGGGCATAGACTTTATGACT
>NW_016806456.1:3310439-3331405 GCF_001698545.2 Rhinopithecus bieti
CAAAAGCAATGGCAACAAAACCCAAAATAAACAAATGGGATCTAATTAAACTAAAGAGCCTCTGCACAGCAAAAGAAACTACCATCAGAGTGAACAGGCAACCTACAGAATAGGAGAAAATGTTTGCAATCTACCAATCTGACAAAGGGCTAATATCTGGAATCTACAAAGAACTTAAACAATTGTACAAGAAAAAAGCAAACAACCACATCAAAAAGTGGACAAAGGATATGAACAGACACTTCTCAAAAGAAGACATTTAGGCAGCAAATAGACATATGAAAAAATGCTCATTATCACTGGTCATCAGAGAAATGCAAATCAAAACCACAATGAGATACCATCTCACGCCAGTTAGAACGGCAATCATTAAGAATTCAGGAAACAACAGATGCTGGAGAGGATGTGGAGAAATAGGAACACTTTTACACTGTTGCTGGGAATGTAAACTAGTTCAACCACTGTGGAAGACAGTGTGGCGATTCCTCAAGGATCTAGAACTAGAAATACCATTTGACCCAGCCATCCCATTACTGGGTATATACCCAAAGGATTATAAATCATGCTACTATAAAGATACATGCACACATTTGTTTATTGCAGCACTATTCACAATAGCAAAGACTTGGAACCAACCCAAATATCAATCAATAATAGACTGGATAAAGAAAATGTGACACATATACACCATGGAATTCTATGCCGCCATAAAAAAGGATGAGTTCATGTCCTTTACAGGGTCATGGATGAAGCTGTAAGTCATCATTTTCAGCAAACTATCACGAGAACAGAAAACCAAACACTGCATGTTCTCACTCATAAGTGGAAGTTGAACAATGAGAACACACGGACACAGGGAGGGAAGCTTCACACACTGGGGCCTGTTGGGGTTGGGCGGCTGGGGGAGAGATAGCGTTAGGAGAAATACCTAATGTAAATGACAAGTTGATAGGTGCAGCAAACCAACATGGCACATGTATACCTATGTAACAAACCTATATGTTGTGCACATGTACCCTAGAACTTAAAAGTATAATATCAATAATTTAAAAAAAAGAAATACATGAGACTTGGCAATTTATAAAGAAAAGTGGCTTAATTGGCTCACAGTTCTGCAGGAGGTAAAAGCGTGGCACCAAAATCTGCACAGCTTCTAGTGAGAGCCTAAGGAAACTTACAACCATGGCAGAAGACAAAAAGGGAGCACATCACATGGTGAGACTGGGAACAAGAGAACAAGGAGGGAAAGGAACCAGACTTTTAAACAACTAGATCTTGTGAGAACTCAGTGAACAAGAACTCACTTATCACAAGAGGATTGTGCTAAATCATTCATGAGGGATCCGCCCTCGTGATCCAATCACCTCCCACCAGCCCCCACCTCCAACATTGGGAATCACATTTCAACATGAGAGCTGGAGGAGACAAACACCAAACCATATCAACGGATGAATGGATAAAGAAACTGTGATATATACAGGTTGAGCATCCCTAATCCAAAAATCTGAAATTCTAAATCTTCTAAAATACAAAACTTTAGGAGTACCAACATGATCAAAAGAAATACTCATTGGAACATTTTGGTCTTCAGGTTTTTGAATTTGGGACACTCAACCAAGTAAGTATACAATACAAATATTCCAAAATCCAAAAATATCTGAAATCCACAACACTTCTGGTCCCAACCACTTCAAATAAGAGATAGTCACCTTGTATATACAATGGAATACTATTTAGCCTTATAAAGGGAGATCCTGCCATTTGCCACAACATGGATGAATCTAGAGGACACTATGCTGAATGAAATAAATCAGACACAGAAAGAAAATTACTGCATGATCTCACTTATACATGGGATCTCGGGGAAAGAAAAGTCAAATATACAAGGACAGAGAATAAAACAGCAATTACCAATGGGCAGGGTTGGGGGAGGAAATGCGAAATACAGGTCAATGGATACAAAGGAGCACACATGTAGGATGAACAAGTCTAAAGATCTAATGTATAACACAAGGACTACAGCTAATTATAGTGTAATGTATTCAGGATTTTTGTTAAATGGGTAGACTGTGGCTGCTCTTGCTGCATACATAAAAAATGAGAAACTATGTGAGATGATGGATATGAAGCAGTACAACGTTCTCAGTAGTCTACGAAAAATTGAAAATATAATTGCTGGTACAACCAGTAAAAATAATAATTCAAAGAGGTATAGCTAATAAGCCAACAAGTAAATTAAAGTGGAATTCCTACAAATATTATCTTGGAATCAAGAGAAGGCAAAAAGAAGGACTAGAGGAAACAATAAATAATAAAATCATAGACTTAAATGCAACCATATCCATAATTACGTTATCTGAATACAACTTATATATAGTCATATATTTTATTACCCCAAGTTACAAATTAATTGGACTAAACCCTCCAATTAAAAGGTAGAGATTGCAACAGCCTCCCATAGTACTAGGATTACAGACATGAGCCACTGTACCCGGCCTCTTTCTATTACTTATTTATTTATTTTTTAAGTGAACTGTAAAACAGCCTCAGTCAGATCCTTCAGGAAATATTCCAGAAGAAGGCACTGTTATTATAGGAGATGAAAGCTCCATGTGCGTTATTGCCCCTAAGACCTTCAAGTGGGACAAGATGTGGAGGTGGAAGATGATGATATGGATGATCCTGACCCTGTGTAGGCTGAGGCTAATGTGTGTGTTTGTGTCTTCGTTTTTAACAAAAAAAATTTAAACAGTAAAAAACAAATAAATCTTAAAAATAGAAAAACACTTATAGAATAAGAATACAAAGAAAGAAAATATTTTTTACAACTGTATAATGTGTTTGTGTTTAAGCTAAGTGTTACTATGAAAGCTTTAAAAGTTTTAAAATTTAAAGTTTCTCAAGTAAAAATATTACAGTTAGGTAGAAGGAATAAGATCTAGTATTTGGTAGCATAATAGTACAATATAGTTAGCAATAATTTACTGTACGTTTCAAAATAACTAAAAGAGTGGAATCAGAATGTTCCCAATACAAAGAAATGATAAATGCTTGAAGTGATGGATATCCCAATTACCCTGATGTCATTACACATTGTATGCCTGGTTGAAAATATCACATGTACCCCATAAATATGTACAATTATGTATCCATAATACTTAAAATAAAAAATTTTAAAATAAAGGGAATTTTAAAAAAAAGTTACAGTAAGATAAGGTTTATTATGAAAGAAAAAATTTTTCTATACATTTAGTGTTGCCTAAGTGTACAGTGTTTATAAAGTCTACAGTAGTGTATACTAATGTCCTAGGTCTTCACTTACCATTTGCTCAATGGCTCACAGAGAGCAACTTCCAGTCCTGCCACCTTCATTCTTGGTAAGTACCCTATACAGGTGTATCATTTTTTATCTTTCAGACCATATTTTTACCACACCTTTTCTGTTTAGATATGTTTAGATACACAAATACCTACCACTATGTTACAATTGTCGATAGTATTCACTACGGTAACATGCTGTAAAGGTTTGTAGCCTAAGAGAAATGGGCTATACCATATAGCCTAGGTGTGTAGTAGGCTATACCATATAGGTTTGTGTAAGTACACCTGATAACATTCACACAATGATGAAATGTTCTTAGAACATATCTCCATTGTTAAGCAACACATGACCATATACATAAACACAAACCATCATAATGAACCAATGATCTATCTCACTTGACCCAGTTGTTGATAATTCATACAGTCATCTAGTATGTATTATCTACTATGTGCTAGGTGCTTGGGACACAAGAGCATTCAAAAGAGACAAAAATCTCTGCCCCTGGCATTTTATATTCTTTGAAAGGTGGGGAGAGGAGCCAAGGGGAGGAGAGAATAAATATAACGATTAAGTAAATTATATAACACGTTAGAAGATGATAAATGTTGTAGAAAAAAGTAAAATAGAAGGAGGTGTTGCAATTTTAAGCAGGGTAGTCCTCACTGAGAAGGAAGCATTGAGAAAATACTTTGAGCAAAGTAGGTAACGGAGATAGCGATCTAAGAAAAATCATTCTAGGTAGTGATAAAAGCTAGTGCTAAACCAGACCACACTTGACTTGCTCAAGCATGGAGTAAAGTGAGCAAGGGAGATAATACCAAGAGATGAAATCAAAGCAAACTGGAAAGGAGGAAAGGCACATTTGGAGGGCCTTATAGGCCACTTGGAGGAGTCAATGCAAGGTTTCTGAACAAAGTAGAAACATAATTTCATTTTGGTTATAAAAGCCCAAAAAAATGTTTTACGGAAGGTGTTTCAAGGCATATAATCAAAATGAGAAAAATCTCCCCTGAATATCAAGAATATCTTATTTATAACTTATCATTAATCAAAGCCTCCTTTGTTCTATTTCTAAACTACTTCATTCAAACTTAAAGGGGTATTTTCCAAGTTAAATATCCCGAAATTTGTTAGTTCACACAAATGTACTTCATCACTTGTACTGCCTTTTGACCTTTTTTTTGAGACAGAGTCTCGATCTGTCACCCAGGCTGGAATGCAGTGGTACGATCTCAGCTCACTACAACCTCCACCTCCCAGGTTCAAGTGATTCTCGTGCCTCAGCCTCCTGAGTAGCTGGGATTATATACCCATTATAGCTGGGTATATGCCATCATGCCCAGTAAGTTTTTGTATTTTTAGTAGAGACGGGGTTTCACCATGTTGCCCAGGTTGGTGTCGAACTCCTGAGCTCAGGCGATCCGTCTGCCTTGGCCTCCCAAAGTGCTAGGATTACAGGCATGTGCCACTGTGCCCAGCCCTCAATCTTCATTTTTAATTCATTATAATCTATTTTTAATCCAATTTAAATTAGAAAATGAGCTTATTTTTACATGAAGTCTTTCCTCACCTTGCTTCTTATAGCCACCATTCTCTAAGTCTTTTCCTTCTTGAATTATGGGAACAGTAACTATATTTCGCTACTTCATTTTTAGGTACATCAGAAACGTATCTGTGACTTATTTAAGACTGAGTCTGGGCCAGGCGTAGTGGTGAAACCCCATCTCTACTAAAAACACAAAATTTAGCTGGGCGTAGTGGGGCACGCCCGTAATCCCAGCTACTTAGGAGGCTGAGGCAGGAGAACTGCCTGAACCTGGGAGGCGGAGGTTGCAAAGCCAAGACCACACCATTGCACTCTGGCCTGGCGTGTGAAACTCCGACTCAAAAAAAAAAAGACTGAGTCCAGCCAGGCACAGTGGTTCATGCCTGTAATCCCTGACCCTTGGGAGGCCAAGGAAGGAAGATCACTTGAGGCAAAAGTTAAGACCAGCCTGGGCAACATAGCAAGACCCCATCTCTACAAAAATAAAAATACTGGCTGGGTGTGGTGCTTCACATCTGTAATCCCAGCACTTTTGGAGGCCAAGGCACAAGGATCGCTTGAGCCCAGAAATTCAAGACCAGCCGAGGCAACATAGTGAGATGAGACCCTTTATCCTAATTTTAAAAAGTAGCAAGGCATGGTGGCAGATGCCTGTAGTCCCAACTACTCAGGAGGCTGAGGTGGAAGGATCACTTGAACCTAAGAGATCAAGACTGCAGTGACATACCACTGCACTTCAGCCTGGGTGACAGAATAAGACCCTGTCTCAAAAAAAAAAAAAAAAAATACAAATACAAAAATTAGCCAGGCATGATAGCACACATCTGTAGTCCCAACTAGTAATACTTGGGAGGCTGAAGTGGGAGGATTGCTGGAGCCTAAGAGGTCTAGGCTGCAGTGAGCTATGACTACATGATTGCACTTCAGCCTGAACAACAGAAAGAGAATCTGTCTCTTTAAAAAATTAATAAATAAGACTAAGTCAGTGTCTTCAGAGAACAGATTATCTTAAATAGATGCAAAAGGCAGTTTGTATCACACAATGGGTTATTTCTATAATCTTTCTCTTATTTTTATCTGTAATTAAGCCCAACTGACATTTTTTAAAGCCACTCAAAGGACTTTATAATGTATTGATTTGAGCCCATAAACTTGACATTTTACTATCAGAACTATGTATATAGCCTGAAATCTGGATGATGTCATAGTCATTAATGAAAATGCCAAGAGCCTATCACCTATTCATTTGCATCCAGAGAAGTCTATTCCTACATAGCTTTCACTTCATAAATATATACTCTTCCCACAATTCTACTATCATCTAGAGGTTTTTGTTTGGTTTTGTTTTCTAAAGAGAGAAACCCACAGAGAAGGAAAACATATATTTTAAACTACATTTGAGAAAGCAGACTTTTTAAAAGAATAAAATTTGCTAGTTCTCTTCCCATTATCATTACTATTTATTTTTTCAGCTATATTCCACCCACATTTAAAGTCCCTAAAATGTTCTTAAAAAGAAATTTGGTGGCCTGGCGCGGTGGCTCACACCTGTAATCCCAGCACTTTGGGATTTGGCTGAGACGGGCGGATCACGAGGTCAGGAGATCGAGACCATCCTGGCTAACATGGTGAAACCCTCTCTACTAAAAATACAAAAAAATTAGCCAGGCGCGGTGGCGGGCGCCTGTAGTCCCAGCTACTCGGGAGGCTGAAGCAGGAAAACGGCGTGAACCTGGGAGGCGGAGCTTGCAGTGAGTGGAAATCGTGCCACTGCACTCCAGCCTGGGCGACAGAACGACTCCATCTCAAAAAAAAAAAAAAAAAAAAGAAATGTGGTAAGATCTAAGGATAAACATCTAGGTCTCAGTATAATTTATACCAACTTACTATGACATCTTCAGCCATTCATCACCTTCTGGTTTCCAATCTCCTTTTACCAACCTCTCAAAATTCGTTATAATGGTACCACCTGCACCTAAAATATGAAAATAAAACAAAATATTTAGCCAAATTTTCTTGAAAACATATTTAAAGGGAGCCATAATTCTATCACCTGATAAAAAAAATTCCAAGAGGATTCCCAAAATATAATTCTTGGGAAGAAGAAAAAAGTTGCCTTGCATATTTAGGGTACTAAAACAACTGCAATTCTTCTCTTTCACCAGCATGGCAACTGTCTATTGTACTGTAATTAAGGTCAAAACTGGGGCCTTGGGCACAAAGATATGGTTAGAGGTTTGTTTCAGAACTGAAAAACAAAATCCTCTGCTTTATACATTTCCTTTCCTGATATGACCAGTTTTAGGTGCAGTATATTGTAAAAAGAAGTTAGAGAGTTGTGTTCAATTCCTACATACAAAACAAAAGGCAAGTGATGCAAAGTTCAGTGATTATGAACCCACAGTCAATCATATTTACTATTTCTAGTAATTCTGAATGAAAAAAACACAGAAAAGACAGAGCAGTATTTTTTGTTCACATGTACCACATAATTTCTTATGTAAACTTATTTTATTTACAGTGGCACTATACTTTAATTAACTATAAATCTTTCTGGTTCTGGGGATCTGAAACCAATCATAAAAATTTTCTATCATAAGATGGTCTCAAAATAATGGCTTATGACTAGTACCAGTTTTGAATTTACTAGCCAACAGAAACAAGGTTTTTACCTTCCAAAAAGTCTCTGTTATTAAAGTATGTGATCCATTAATGTAACTAGAGAACGGTTCAGTAATGGTATTAATAATACACCAATAAGAGAATATTTATGAACACATATTGTTAATATTACCTCGGGCCCATCCAATAGCTATCATGACTATCCAGCCATTTTTGTAATAGCTATTAGCATGTGTGACTCCACCTACTATTTTCCAAGTTCTGGTCACTTCCTTCATTCCTGAAGCCAGCAGTTGAACGGGTAGATATGAATAGCCCTGGGAAACTAGGTCATACGGGCAAAAAAATGTAATATACCTGAAAATAAAATGTACACATTTTAATATATAAATGGAATCAGAAGAACAGAAATTAAAATCCAACCTAACAGCAGTAACAATTTGGCAAAATACAACAAATGAAATTTTCCATATAAACATTTAACTTGATTTCAATAAAAGCACAACTTGGGTAGGGAGTCAATTTTTTAAATCACATGAAACATATGTCATCTGCCAAAAAGTCATGATCAGAGGCAAATGTAAATTGTGGACTTCTGAATACTTTATAGATATATGAAATATTTAGTGAGTTCTTAATTTGTGCCTATATTGTTCTAGAAGCTAAGTGCTGAATCCAGTAACAAAACAAATGTATAATCATTTCCAGGGGTAGGGACTCCTACACAGTGTCTTTGTCCTCTGGGAAAATGAATTAGAGAAAGGGCCCTTTGGTAACAGCAAGGGCTACATTTCAATCCCAACTAACATATTCACCTGTGCCCCACTGTGCAGGACATAAACTACAATCTATACAAAGGTACATGATGGCTCACAAGAAGGCAGATTAATATTAAGGAAAAATACATTTCTATACAACTGAAAGAATATGAAGCTTGTTCTTTAATTTAGTTCACTAAGCTTAAGTTTTAACAAAATTAAATTGTGATTAAAAATAATTCATCCATCTCTGGTAAATTATTTTTTTAAACTTCATTTGTTCTAAGCATCTGTTCAAATACTAGCAGTAAGATCTATCGGAAAACATACTGCTTTTTTCTCGCCATTCTCCAAGTACTCTGGCAGACAATTTTGTGCTTAAAGTAGAACATATCTTCTTTCTAATGGGATGAATAAAAGACATGGCATAAAAGAATATCATATCTCTTTTAAAAGAAGCTATTAATCCTATTGTAATGCATGATTTATAAAGTCAGAATTCTTCAATGTTCATGAAATATGGAATGCTTGCCAAAATACTGCTTCAGCGACTAAATAAAAAGATACAATAGTCTGTTTAGCCTAAAGCACCCTTTCTTCTTCATCTCCACTTACCAATTCCTTCCTATTCTTCAAGGTGCCACTCAAATATTACCATAGTCATTGACTTTGGGATTCTTGTTTTATTTCATCATCTCAGCTGAGACCACATTCTGATGGCTCTGTAAAACTAAACCAATTGGTTCCTATGCCTAAAAATAACTCTTTATACATTTTTCTTTATAGTATAAAATAAAGGCTATAATGCTCATAATGAACGATAGTAGTTCTCAGATGACAGGAATCATTCATGTTACCCTCTAACCTAAAACTCAGCATGATGAAAAGTAGCCCTGAATTAAATCATTTATTAGCAACCAATCTAGAGACAAAATACAAAATATAGCAAATCAAAGCATTAGTTGATAATTAAAAAGTTTGAGAAAAAAGAATAAACTATCTGAGAGTAGTAAAAGATTTCTGAAAACCATTTGTATGGCTTTAAAATTTTACATGTTCATATAAGAATTTGAAAACAACCAGTATGATTTAAAATTTTACACATTCATAGAAAATTTGAAAGTCTCTGTATACTTCTCTTTGAATATAGAACTAATTTCTAAGAAGTTGGTTAGGTAATGGGGAAAGTATACACATTTAATTTTTAAAGGTATTTTTAATAAAACAAAAATATTTTTGTATCTATTACAGATTACATTAAGAAAGGGGGATTTGTTTTCACCTTAGCAGTAATTAGCACCCAAAAGTAAAATATTCAAAAAACAACCAAAAGAATATTACAAATGACCCATTTTCATTCCGTAAACTAAGCCTGACTTTAACGTGAGTTAAAAACTTATACTATTACAATAGGAATCTTGGACTTTTATATTCAACTATGTGACATCATAGCATAACACAAAAAAATTTGCAATTATTGCAACTCTTCTATTTAATCAGATCTTTCTAAAGCACAACTACAATAAGCTAACGTTTTAAATAAAAAAACTATTTTCATTTGAGAGTTAAGTAGCCACAGGGCAAAAGAACAATTGTTTATTGTGCTCAGTAGACTTACAAGTAAACATATCAGACTAATGGCACCCTCAACAACCATTCCTGCTCTCTAACAAATTAGCTTTTTAAAATTCTTTTAATAGATCCCTCAACCAACACTTATTAGGTAATAACCTTGTAACCCCTTCTGTAAACATAATTTCACCTTTAACTAAAATTATCACATGTAAGGTAACTTTAACTT
The DNA here is from genome assembly GCF_001698545.2 of Rhinopithecus bieti. Taxonomy (NCBI): domain Eukaryota; kingdom Metazoa; phylum Chordata; class Mammalia; order Primates; family Cercopithecidae; genus Rhinopithecus; species Rhinopithecus bieti. The sequence continues at coordinate 3,320,492 of NW_016806456.1, forward strand.
GTAAAGTGCCTAAAGAAAACGCATCGGAAAAAGAGAGAAGAAGTGGAATGAGAAAGCAATTGATTTCTCATACATTTAACTTGGAGAGGTTAAGTTAATAGAGAGAAAAAAGTAACGAAAGCATAAAAATCTCAAACGGGATACAAACAAGATCCTAGGCCACTAACAAATGAAATCTCAACCAGTTTAAGAAAAAATGAGAGTAGAATTTAGGTTAATACAAAAAGTTAGGCAGAGAGAAGCTTCCCAGGCTTAGTCACTGAGAACTCTGTTTTCACTCTACTATCAATTCCACTCCTCTATGGAAGACAGGATCACTTAACTAAGACAAAACACAATGATAAATTAAATACAGTTCATGTTAGTCCAATATGACAGCTTTGTTCTTGCTCTTACCACCCCAACAAATTGCCAATTTTTTGTATATGCTTTGAAAAATACAGACAGAATGACACAGCTTTTCAAAACAAATAAAACCTATGAAAGTGTACACTGTCTTCCAAACAATACTATGACATACCAAGTTATTGTTTCTCTTTGCCAGTAGATGGTGCTGATTTCCAGATATATACACTATGAGCTACTGTACTAAAGATTACCTTGCTTGCTTGTTTAAAAACATTTCTAACATCATTTTATCTCTCAAATTAAGATCAAATGGGCCAGGCACGGTGGCTCATGCCTGTAATCTCAGCACTTTGGGAGGCCAAGGCAGCCGGATCATAGGTCAGGAGTTCAAGACCAGCCTGACAACACATAGAGAAACCCCATCTCTACTAAAAAATACAAAAATCAGCCAGCATGGCAGCGGGTGCTTATAATCTCAGCTACTTGGGAGGCTGAGGCAGGAGAATCACTTGAACCCAGGAGGCAGAGGTTGCAGTGAGCCGAGATCGTGCCATTGCACTCCAGCCTGGACAACAAGAGCAAGACCCGTCTCAAAAAAAAAAAAAAAAACACCTCAAATGAAGCAAAGATTACAAATTTGTTCTAAATATGAAGACTTCACAAAAGAAAATAGTAAAATACACTATGTCTTTAAGCCATACATTTTTTATATTTAAGGATCTCTGAAGACAAAGATAACATTCCTGTTTCCAGAGCACAAAACAATATACTGTGTAAGTAAAGATTAAAGGACTAGATACCCCAGGTTGGAATCCCAGCTTCAATTACTCAGTAACTGTGACACCTCAGGCAAGTTATTAACCCCTCCATGTCTCAGTTATATGCTTTTTAACATGTAATTGAATAAAATAATACCTATGTCACAGGGTTCTTGTCAGGTTTAAGTGAGATAATGTAAGTAAAACACTTAGAAAACTGAGACACATTGTGCACACGTACCCTAGAACTTAAAGTATAATAATAATAATAATAAATACATGAAAAAAAAGAAAACTGAGACACAGTAAATGCTGTGTAAGTACTTGCTATTATTGTAGTTTTGTAATGCCTAACAAAATACCTAGAACCAATAAAACTGCCATCAACAAAAGAATAAAATACAGATATTAATACAATGGACTATACAGCAGGGGGAAGGTATGTTCTATAGCTACATACAAACACACAGATGAATCTTAGTAACATAATATTGAATACAAATCTTAGCTTTTTTATGTAGTTTTAGCATGTTTATATCCATAAACAATATAGTTGTTAGAAGTTTTATAAATAGAATCATATGTATTTTTCTGTTTAAGCTCTATTCCTGAGATTTATTCTTATTGTGTATGGTTATAATTACTAATTTTCACCAGTATTTACCGTAACAGTATTAATGTGCCATAATTTATCCATTCATTTCTCTGCTGACAGAGTTGTCCCTAGTTTTCCCTATTATAAACAGTGTTTCTAAAAACATTCTTGCATATATCTGTACATAAGCGACATTTTCTCTTGTTTTATGCCTAAGAGATTTATTTTAGGAAAGTGATTCTTTTTTTTTTCTTCTGAGACGGAGTCTCGCTCTGTTGCCCAGGCTGGAGTGCAGTGGCTGGATCTCAGCTCACTGCAAGCTCCACCTCCCGGGTTTACGCCATTCTCCTGCCTCAGCCTCCCGAGTAGCTGGGACTACAGGCGCCCGCCACCTCGCCCAGCTAGTTTTTTGTATTTTTTTAGTAGAGACAGGGTTTCACCATGTTAGCCAGGATGGTCTCGATCTCCTGACCTTGTGATCCGCCCGTCTCGGCCTCCCAAAGTGCTGGGATTACAGGCTTGAGCCACCGCGCCCGGCGGAAAGTGATTCTTAAACTCTATTGGATAATGCCATTATATTAATATCCATATTTTTTCTTCTGTGGATGAGCATTTTTATTGCTTCTAGTTATTTCACTGGACATCACAAAGTTGAAGATAACCTCTGAAGGTGGAAGAAAAGAGATGGAATGGGAGGAGACCACAGAAGGGACATAAAAACTAATGGTAAGGGTTCTGAGAAGATGGTAGTGGCTGCATACATTCTGATCTCTTCAAATTCCCATAAAAACATACAGAGAAATAAGACAGGAAAACCAAAATCCGTTGCACAATAGTTGACTCTTGAACAACAAGGGGGTTAGGGATGCCAACCCCTATGCAGTCAACAATCCACACATAACTTCTGACTCCCCAAAATCTGACTATTAATACCTTACTGTTGACCAGAAGCCTTACCAATAATATGAACAGGTGATTAACATATATTTTTTATATTATATGTACAACTTTTTCACTGTCACCTATCTGTCCCAGATGTATTCTTATAATTAAGCCACAAAAAATGTTATTAAGAAAATTTTAAGAAGTAATGTATTTATTATTCATTAAGTAGAAGTGGATCATCATAAAAGTCTCCATTCTTCTTCATCTTCACAAAGAGTAGGCTGATGAGGAGGAGGGGTTGGTCTTGCTATCTCAGGGGTGGCAGAGGCAGAAGAAAATCTGCACATAAATGGATCCACACAGTTCAAATTCATGTTGTTCAAGGGTCAACTGTACTTACAACAAAACTATGTAACAAGATATCCCCTCAAATCCCAAAATGCAAGTGGGTAGAGAAAAATCACCAACATCCACAACACTGTACTACTTGGCAGAAAGAAGAAAGCAACAAGGTGGCAACTGATGAACTTAAGACCAAAATAATACCAAAACAGCTAATGGATATTCACTGGAAAGCAGAGCAGACTAATTTGGAAACACACACAAACACACACACACACACAAATACTACAACTGACAGGGGTTCTGGCATCTCTAATACCAGATAAGACAAAGAGCCCATGAAAAGAAGTTCTGAAAGGGTTGGAACAATTTAGTACCTCTGAGCTTCAAGCTTTTGAAACTGATCCACCAGGGCTCTCTTCTATAACAAGCCCCACACTGAGAAGAAACTGAGAAGAATCGAACCTGAGCAGAATAGAAGAAAGAAAAGGCCCAGACCAAGCCAAGGAAGGTAAAGAGACCCAAGAAATATCAAAAAGCAGGTCCACATCTTTTGAACACTACATAAAAACAAAAGCAGGAGCTCTGTGAAGTCAAAAAAATATTTCCACCACATTCTGCAAGTTTATGAAAGCCAATTTCATATAAAAATGACCAAAAGTATCAAGATCAAATCCTACACAAAGTTATTACAAGAAAAAAATAAGCAGAATAAATCCCTACAGACAATGTAAGCACTCAGGAAAATGTGCCCACAAAACAGATCAAAACTGTAAACTATTTCAAAACAAGCTAAAGACATTAAGAAAGTCATGTAAGACATGAAAGAACACACATAAGAATAAGCAAAACTGAGAACCAAAGATTCAACACTCAGGAGAAAAAAAGAGAGAAAAGAAAAAAAAAATCATTTCCAAAATAAAAAACAAACCAGAAAACACAAAGAGAAATAAACATAACAGACAGTGTCTTCAAAGAAACAGCAGGTGAAAAGAGAAAAACAGATGAAAAGCAGGTTAATTTTTTTAGAAATACAGATTTTTAAAAAATCCTTGAAGAAAGGCAAAGAAGAGCCAATATACCAATAATAAGAGTTCGTAACCAATGCAAAGGAAGAATACAAATACTAGTATTACTTTCCCAATTAAAAAAAAAAGTGTAGGTACCAAAAAGAACACACCATGTACAAGAGAATACTGTTGCACAACAACCAACACCAAGATATTTTATTTAAATGACTGGACTTTAATGAAAAAATAAATCTTTAGGGATCTAGAAAAAAAGATCTTAAAAGAGAAAGAAAATTAAAAGATCACCAGACTTTCACAGCAGTGCTTTAAGCCAGAAGAAAATGGAGTAATATATATTGAAAATGACAGTGTAAAATAGTACATTTATTGTTAAAATGGGAGAATGAATAGAATATATGCAATAATAATTTCTGTAATCATTTCCTTGGTAGTCTTTGAACATTACTCTAAGACTACTGTGTGCATAATACAGAAAAAAATCAGTAATGTTAGAATATATTAATTGAATCACATCCTATGTCCTTAAGAATCCAAATTCTTAGGGTACAAGAAAGGAGATATATATGTAATAGGAAAAAAATAAATAAAAGCTATATGGTCCTGAATTTGAATTAGAAATATGAATATGAACTCATGAGTTATTTTATCTTCATTTTCCTAGCTCTGTTCACTAAAAGGCCGAGACATAATGATCAACCCAGTAACAAGGAGCAGATGAAGTCTCTAGCACTCAAATTGTGGTCTTGAAATGCCATTGCTCACCAAAAGAAACCAGACCATCTTAGAGAAACAAGTGATCCCAGAAGAAAAGCACAAGATGAATCTTACAACACCAGGTAGAAAGTAAGCTAATTCAAAATCTGTCTCAGGAGTCAACCTAAAGAGGCTTCCACTGGCTAAACATGGGATAATTTGAGCTTCAATATGAAAATAACTGAAATTTTATTGAAACCAATGAAATACGGTTAGTCCATGGGCTCGTAATTATTTTCTTTAAGCTGGTATCTTTAGAGGATGACAGAGATCCAGTTCATTACACTGAAAATTGGTAAATGAAGGGAAAGAAGCAAGCATTACCTTTCCAGTATGAACTGTATAGCTGGTTTCCAAATAGATGTTAAATAGGAAGTATCTATTTGTATTTTGGGATCTTTGGGATGTCACCTTTCTGGGCAGAAACCTCTGTGGCTGGTGGCACCCTTGACCAAGCTCTTGTCCTGCGTCCAGGAAGAATGAAGGACGCAGACAAGTGGAGGGTGAGCAAGACAAAGAGAACCTTTGTTTAGTGTTAGAGCAGCTCAGAGAAGACCCACAGTGGGTAGCTCCTCTTTGTAGGCAGGTCATCCTGTTGAGTGTGCAGCTCTCAGCAGAGAGGAGGGTGGGTGGCTCCTCTCTGCAAGCAGGTCCTCCCATTGTCTCTGCAGCTCTTAGCAGGGAGGAGGCTCCTCTCTGTGGTTTGTAGGCAGGTCATCCCAACAAGTGCTCGGCTCTCAACAGAGAGGGTAGCTCCTCTCTGTAGCTGGTCATCCCCACATCTGCAGCTCTCAGCAAAGAGGAGTCCCTGCAGAGAGGGCGGGGCTACTGCCTACTCCTGGCTCCCAAGAGCACAGGGGTGCCTGGGTTGCAGCCATGACTTGGGCAGCTACACTTGTACCTGGGGAGCTCCAGCCCCACCAACTTGGAAGGGGCAGGGCTCCCGCATGTTCCCAGCTCCCTCCGCTCCGTGGGGCATGGCACTGGGCTGAGTCCCCTCACTGTCTAGGGTGGGTGTTCCAGGTCCTCACTGGGCCTGGGCTGGCATCCGGGGCAGGGGTAACATTGCCGTACAAGCTCTCTTTGTGGCCCCAAAGCTCAGGGGCGACCTGAAGCTCCCCCTCGGCCCGTGCAGGAACCAGCCTGGCCCAGTCCCATCATGGAGGCCCCAAGGGTGGCTGTTGGGCTGTGGGGGATGGGGGGCTGTCCACCTTCTCCCTGTGCCCTCCCTGAAGCAGCTGGCATGATGACAGCAGCCACACCAGATGGCCTGAGGCTGTCATCATTCATAGTAATATTCCAACTAATAAATAAGAAGAAAAGATAAAACTAGACTATCTTCACTTTGCAATTCCTAAAAGACACTACGTGTAAAAGGGTGCTAATGTCACAAAACGGGACCTCTTAGAAGTCTTGCTAAAGGAATCTAGCCTAATCTGATTTGGATTCTGCATCAATCTACTAATTGTAAGGAAACACAAAGAACAGAAGAATATAATGATCTATATACCATGATTATGCAATCAGCAAACTCTGGACTATGGAAAACTTTACAGATTGACTGGCTCTGGATCTTCAACAGATGAAGTTTAAGGAAAAGAAAGAAATGAAGGCATAACTATTTAAAAAAAAAATTAAGAAACATATGAAATTTTTAAATGGCATGACTATAGTATCTAAGGATAAACATTGAGTTATAAAATTATTAAAATATTCAAAGAAGTGATTACCATAAAAGTCAAGATACTGGTATGTTATCATAATGGTTATTTAAAGTAGGAAGTGGGTCGGGCACAGCGGCTCACGCCTGTAATCCCAGCACCTTGGGAGGCCAATGCAGGCAAGTCACTTGAGCTCAGGAATTCGAGACCAGCATGGCCAACATGGTGAAACCCCAGCTATACTAAAAATACAAAAATTAGTTGGGCATAGTGTCATGCACTTGTAGTCCCAGCTACTCAGGAGGCTGAGGCAGGAGAACGGCTTGAACCCGGGAGGCGGAGATTGCAGTGAGCCAAGAGCCACTCCACTCCGACCTGGGCGACAGAGCAAGACTCCATCTCCAAAAAAAAGAGAGAGAAGGGGATCTGCATTTATTTACTTGTACACCACATGCAGTTTACATCTTCCTTAACTACTCTCCTTCCCAGGTAAATTCCAATATATTCGACATCCAGCTAAGCGGGCCCATCGCTTCTCATCTCTATCCTAGTCAGTATGTTCAGCAAATATTTATTGAGCGCTTACTGTGGGCAAAACATTGTACTGGATAATTGAGGAGAAAAATAGATAATTCCCTTATTCAGTAAATGTCTACTGAGCACAATCTAGTGAATCATTACAGTATGGCCTCATTGTTTTGTTTGAGGTGTATTATTCATAAAAATATTTTACACCATTCATATCTTAATACAATTATAGAACCCAATATACTACCAAAGATAAGTAATTGTGTGGTTATATGCCATTTAAAAGTATCCAGTGTTTGATCCTATTATTACAAATAATGAAAAAATGATTTGTTTTAATCTGTAATAAACTGATTTATTGTGCAGTGACTGTAATATACTAGAGTTATATTAAATTGTTTACTCAGCCTCACCAAACACATACTAGGAAATAACCCCCAAAATAAGTATTTAACTTTGTATTACATATGAAGGAGACTCGGTGTTATAATTAGATTATTTAAAGGCAGACAGCTGTTATCCCAACTGATATAGTATGTTCTCTAATTGAGAATATGTTCACCAAATTTTACTTTTTAGTGATTTACATGTACATTTTACAGGGGACATGTTCTACGTATAGTGAATAAATAACTTTTATAGTAAAAAAAAATAGCCCATGTGGGAAACATAGTGAGACCTTACCTCAACAAATATAAAAATTTTAAAAATTAGCCAGGGGCCAGGCATGGTGGCTCACTCTCTGATGGGCTATTATTCCAGTACAGTTAAAACAACATTTAAAAACAAAATCAACAGATAACATGTTGGATAGCAATAATTCTAAGAGGAAAAATAAAGAAACATGATGTGATAGTCATGGAAGAGGAGGTGCTACTTTAGTCAGTGAAGGCCTCTCTGATAAAATATGACACTTCTGAGGAAAAAAAGATTACAAAGAGAAGCAAGCAAGTACAAAGGCACTGAGGCAGAAGAATACCTTACATTTGAACGTTCAAGAAATTGCAAAGCTCTAGCAAAGCTCATGTGACTAGAGAAAAGTGAGAAAGAATAGAGTTGTAAAACATTACATGAAAGAAAGTGAAAGAGAATAGTTTGTAGGATTTTACAGGCCATGGTAAAAGTTTGGGATATCGTTCTTTTTTTTTTTTTTATACTTTAAGTTCTAGGGTACATGTGCACAACATGCAGGTTTGTTACATATGTATACATGTGCCATGTTGGCGTGCTACACCCATTAACTCGTCATTTACATTAGGTGTATCTCCTAATGCTATCCCTCCCATCTCCCCCAACCCCACAACAGGCCCTGGTGTATGATGTTCCCCTTCCTGTGTCCAAGTGTTCTCATTGTTCAATTCCTACCTATGAGTGAGAACGTGTGGTGTTTGGTTTTTTTGTCCTTGCGATCGTTCTTAATAAGATAAGAAATTACTGGGCACATGAGTGACATGTTCTAACTTAAGTTGTCCCTCAGTATCTGTGGGGGACTGGTTTCAGGATTCTCCCCCAAAATCTGTGAATGTGAGAGTCCCTATATAAAGTAGCAGAGTATTTGCACATAACCTACACACATCCTCCACTATATTTGAAATCATCCCTAGATTATTTATAATACCTAATACAGTATAAATACTATATAAATCGTTGTTACACATTATTTTTTTATTTGCGTTATTTTTATTGTTGCATTATTTTTTATTGGATTTTTTCCCAAATATTTTTGATCCACAGCTGGTTGAATTCAAGCATGCAAAACCCATGGATATAGAAGGCCAACTGTAATAATTTTGTCTGCTCCGTGAAGAATAAAGAATAGACTCAAAGGGATAATCAAACGAGCAGCAAGACCACTTAGGAAGCTCTTGCAATCATCCAGAAGGTTAGTATTATAGGAACAGAAGTAGAAATAATAGAAAGTATCAAATTCTGGATATCTTCCTTTTTGTATAGTTTCAGCATCTATACACATCAAAAAATTCTTCCAAAATGCTAATAACTTTTTAAAATATTGTTATAGAAATAAAAGTCTTTGGGAAAGTTTTTTAAAACACATAGCAACTGCAAGACTACACTTTAAGAGACGGTTAAACAAATCTGTGAGAGACAGTGGCTATAAAGTGGGAAGACTCTAAAGTTAAAAACTTAAGCTCAACCACTTACTAGAGAAGAAAATTATAGCAGCATTCCCTATGCCTCAATTTTATCATTTGTCAAATGGAAATAATAATAGCTACCTTACGGTACTCCTGTGATTAAATATGACAATGAATATAAAGAACTTAACTGACATATGGTAACAACTCAACACTGCCATAGGTTCCCAGGATTACTTTTTCCTATAGTTATTATTTGTAATATCCCTTTCAGAACTGGTTACATATTCATTTTAAAATTATCACAGTAAAAATGAACTGTAAGTGTTCCTGTTATATATTTAATGATATGGTTTTTAATAGAAAACACAGTTTCTGCTTTATATATAAAAAAGCAGTATAATTTGTATTACAGATTTTTTTAAACTTGATGGATCAATCCTCTTAAGGATAACAAATTTGGATTTGCAAGAATTCAAAGCAATTCCAGGTAACATTTTTTTCTTCACTTCAAAATTATAAAATTTAAAGATCTCATAAAATCAACAGAGTATGAGAAGAATAATATGAGCCATAATTGTTTGGACTTTTTAGTTAGTTTCAGTTGGTCACATATATGATTTTATCATGTTGTATATCTGTGTGTATCAGTTAGGTTCACAAGATAAACTCTAGGGCCAAATACTTAACGCCCTTTCATATTGGAAATGCTTCTATTAAAGACACATAAGAGGCTGGGCATGGTGGCTCATGCCTGTAATCTCAGCACTTTGGGAGGCTGACACGGGCAGATCACTTGAGGTCAGGAGTTTGAGAATAGCCTGGCCAACATGGTGAAACCCCGTCTCTACTAAAAATACAAAAATTAGCCAGACGTGGTGGCGCATGCCTGTAATCTCAGTCACTCGGGAGGCTGAGACAGGAGAATCACTTGAACCCAGGAGGTGGAAGTTGCAGTGAGCCTGTAATAAGGGTTAAAAACAAAACAAACAAACACAAAAACAAGTTTTCCTCTGCTTAGCAGCTCACTTCAAGGACAGTTATAAGATAACACTGTCCAAAAAGCCAAGGCCAAAGGAATGGGCTCCAGACACCCCGCCCTCTCCAGAGCAAGGTTAAGAAAAAAAAAAAGAGAGAAAGACAAATTCCTTTACTGTTACTCCTTTCCCTTGCCTCTTAAGCATAACTATGTTTTACAACTATCTGTATTTAGCCAGTTCTTGTTTTTCTTTTGACACAGCTACAAGGCCACCAGCTATGCAAGGCCACAAGTTATACACTATATGATTAACTACTTTTGTTTTGCTCTTATAAGCCCGCTTATAAAAACCTTGCTCTGTCTTTGTTCAAGGCCCAGCTTTTTGGAAGTAAATCCACTGAGCCGGTGCGTACCTCAAAATAAATATCCTCCTGTATTCACCCATTCTGGTCTCTCTAATCCTCTGCATCCCTCAACAAGCCAAGAGCGTGCCACTGCACTTGCAGTCTTGCACATAACAAGACTATGCTCAAAAAAACAACAACAAAAAAGGTACATAAGACAATGGCAGACAATAATTGCTTCTGGGAGAAGATAAGGGGAGACGAAAAAGAAAGAGACATACTTTGCACTTAAAGCCTTTGGCATGGCTGGGCGCGGTGGCTCACGCCTGTAATCCCAGCACTTTGGGAGGCCGAGGCGGGCAGGTCACCTGAGGTCAGGAGTTCAAGACCAGCCTGGCCAACATGGTGAAACCCCGTCTCTACAAAATACAAAAATTAGCTGGGCATGGGGGCGGGTACCTGTAATCCCAGCTACTCCAAAGGCTGAGGTGGAAGAATCACTTGAACCCAGGAGGTAGAGGCTGTAGTGAGCTGAGATCATGCCACTGCACTTCAGCCTGGGCAACAGAGCGAGAGACTCCATCTCAAAAAAAA
>NW_016806456.1:3331656-3339231 GCF_001698545.2 Rhinopithecus bieti
AAAAAAAAAAAAAAAAAAAAAAAAAAAAAAAAAAAAAAACCTTTGGCATTATTTGGGTTCCTCCCTTGTAGATGCATTAACTTTTCAAGCACATAAAATATTGTTCAAAGAAAAAAAAATTCATTTTACTAACAATTTACAACACAATTGTTTAAATGTATCATAGGTCACCATAATGGCAGCTTACCAGATTGAAGATGCCAGTAATATGTTAGTGTTGTTTGTGAGAAACTTCAATGGAGGCTCTGCAAGCAGTAGACAGGATAAAATTCCTCCACCAAAGCAGTGGAGCATAGCAGTAAACCAGCTTGAAATAGGATTCTTCCATGCCAGTGCAGCTGCTCCTGAAATGGTAAAATATGGTCTGCAATCATTATATATTTATTAAACAAGCCCCAAAGTACAAGTTGCACTAAACAAATAAACTTCTTAAATTCATAATTTTCAACAGCTATTATTCATAGTTGTACCAATCAAAATCATTAAAAACCATATCTTTTATTCTTTAAAGCAAGACTGGAAACATTTTGTTAATGGGTGATTTTTGGCACTTTGGCACCTTAAAAATATGCTGTTCTGTTTAGGCTGTCATTGCCAGTTTCCTAGTAATGGATTATTATAAACAATATCCTCACTTATTGTCTCCTTTCATCTCAAACCCTACAGTAAGTACTCTCAGACAGTATGTCAAAGTGACTTAATAAGAATCATTTATAATCTTAAGTATATTAGAAAATAAAGAAGCTGAAATAAACAAACTAAGCTTTCAACATGACAGGTGAGAAACAGAGTAACAAAATAAACCTAAAGGTGAAAGGTTTCTTAGGAATAGATATTTATACTACCTCAACATGAGTCTTAACTAATTACTTATTAATTGTAGAGGGAAATAATAACTTCTGAGTGGGGGAAACCTTGCAGACATCACTGTAAACATCAAATGACTGCTGATATGATGCACTGAGAACACATCATCACTTCTGTGGTATCTTTTTTTTTTTTTTTTAAGACAGAGTCTCGCTCTATTCCCCAGGCTGGAGTGCAGTGGTGCGATCTTGGCTCACCACAACCTCCACCTCCTGAGTTCAAGCAATTCTCCTGCCTCAGCCTCCCGAGTAGCTGGGACTACAGGTGTCTGCCACCACGCCCAGCTAATTTTTTTATTTTTGGTAGAGACGGGGTTTCACTATGTTGGCCAGGCTGGTCTCGAACTCCTGACTTTGTGATCCACCCACCTTGGCCTCCCAAAGTGTGGAATTATAAGCATGAGCCACTGAGCCCGGCCACTTCTATGGTATTTCTAACAAAAATATACAACCTGAACTAATTGAATCAGACAAACCCAAACTGAGGGCTACTGAGAAAACAAAAACAAAAAACAAACAACAACAACTGGCTTATATTTTTTAAATGTCAAAGTCAAAAAACACCCAAAAAAAGGCCAATAAAACATTCTAGATATGAACAGTGTCTCTAACTCAAATTGTATTTATTTATTTACTTAGTTATTTATTTATTTTTGAGACAGGGTCTTGCTCTGTCGCCCAGGCTGGAGTGCAGTGGAGTGATCTCGGCTCCCTGTAACCTCAGCATCCTGAATCCAAGCGAGTCTCGTGCCTCAGTCTCCCGAGTCACTTGGATTACGGGCAGGTGCCACCATGTCAGGCTAATTTTTGTATTTTTAGTAGAGACAGTGTTCTGCCATGTTGGCCAGGCTGGTCTAGAACTCCTGGGCCTCAAGTGATTCACCCGCCTCAGCCTCCCAAAGTGCTGGGATTACAGGCGTGAGCCACCACACCTGGCTTCCAACTCAAATTATTTTATTTTTAATGTACTGTCATTTAGAAGAGAAAAAAAAAATTTCTCTGTCCTACATTAAGATGTTTGAAATATGCTATCAATAGAATGATTTTCCCCAAAATTCTTAGCAACATTTGTCATATTGAGACCTAAATCTAATTCCAAATATAAGATGTTTAAAACGCAAATAATTACACATGAACTTTAATATCAAAATACTTTCAGCCAGGCATGGTGGCTCATACCTGTAATCAAAACACTTTGGTTTGGGAGGCCGAGCTGGCAGGATTGCTTGAGTCCAGGAGGTCAAGACCAGCTTAAGCAACATAGCAAGACCCCCCCATCTCTACAAAATATAAAAAATTAGCCAGGCTTGATAGTACACACCTGTAGTCCCAGCTACTCAGGAGGCTAAAGTGGAAGAATCACTTGAGCCCAGGAGTTCCAGGCTGCAGTGAGCCATGACAGTGCCAATGCATTCAGCCTGGACACCAGAGTGAGACCCTGTATCGAAAATAAATAAATAAATAAATACCTTCATCATGAAATGAAAGCTACAAAGAAAAATAAAGTCATGCTCTACTTCCACAAATGCACTTAAAATCACATCTACAAAATAATCCCAAATTCTGGCAAAATGAATCATTAGACTATGCTTAAAATAGTTTTGTGAACTTACAGTTATAACAAAACTTAGAAATATAGTTTGTTAATGCACTGCATACATGACTTCTTTATTTTGTTGTACTCAGTCTATTTTAGTTCTAGAGTGTATCCCTGTTTTTAAGAACTAGTTGCATTGTAGCTATTTTCAAAACAGTTGACATTCAACTTGCTAGTGGCTGACATAACTTTTAGAAAGAAGCATGGGAATGTTCTAGCCTTCTCAAAGCTTCAACTCTACATATTAAGTATTTTTAAATTGCATATTAGTTTACTTTTGATTTAGTCTTTCCCCTTTATAGATTTATCTTCTTTTAAAAGAGACAAAATGAACAACCCATATGCCTCAAGTATGCTTTTCATCAAAATTATTTAAAATAATCACGTAGGCAACAGAGGCTTACAGATTATCTATGACACAATTCAAGGCCTTTTAGATCAAGCTTGGGGATGTTTTGGTTTTAAATTTTTTTAATTTTTTCAGGGACAGGGTCTCACTATGTTGGCCAGGCTGGTCTCGAACTCCCGGCCTCAAGTGATCCTCCTGCCTCAGCTCCCAAAGTGCTGGGATTATAGTGTGAGCCACTGCGCCCAGCCTTAGATCAAGTTTGAATCATAGTGGACCAGGCAGATCCACATACTCACCTTGTAGTTATTCCCCAGTTCCTTAATGAGTACTTAGAACAGACATACTTGGCAACTGACTCAATGCCCATATAGATTCTTTGATTTATGGCATAAGGATCAATATGGTAGCATAAGGATCAATATGGTAGAATGGATCACATCGAAGCCCCTAGAGATTCCTCTCCTCACCAACAAAGTAACCAAAAACAATACCACAGAAATTGGTGCCAAAACCAAAGACGAAAAGGTGGTGATAGCTATCACATTCCACTAACTGAACTGTTTGATCTAAATATAAGACAGATTGGATCTTGGAGAATAGCTATGAATTATAAACACAGAAAGGTCATGACTGTAATTGCAGCTAGCATTCAAGATGTAGTATTTTTATGGGGTCAAATCAACACAATTCTTAAAACTTGGAAGCAAATGCTTTTTTCTTCCTATATTAATTTGCAAAAAATCCCAGAAGCACTTTGTGCTTTGTTCAACCATTACAGTCTTGCTTCAGGTCTATGTTAACACTCTTGCTCTCTAAAATAGTCCAGAGATTTTGATCACATTGAGAGATCACACATCACACTGATCTCCACGGATGACATTATACTGGCCGGGTCTGATGAGCGGCAAGTAGCAAGTACTTTAGTTATCTTAATAAGATATATGAAAACCAGAAAGTAGGAAGTTCAAACCCTGCTGCTGGGTTTCTGTCCAGTCCAGAGATAGAAAACACTGTTACTTAAATAGAACTCGGTAGGTATAAAATTGTTAACTAGGTTATTGAAAAGGCAAAAAGTAAATACTATGTTATCACAGAGTTCAGTTCCAGAAAGCAGTTACTACTCTGGGGGAGCAAAAAATAGACTGAAATTATTAAAATTTAGAAACTTGGTAGAGGAGCTCTTTAGAGCCCAAACTGAGACCCCTGTGGAGGAAACACTGCTCAGGTGGTGGTCTAGACAGCTCATGTACCACACAAATAAAATACTGAGTTTAAGTTCTTATCCCAAGCTACCTAGCCCATTACTGATACACTCTAAACTAGATGCAGGTCTCCTGGCTTTATGAGCTCTTTCTAACACAACATACTCCCCGACTAATACTTTTTGACAGGTCACCCAAATATTCTAACTTTTCTTTCATTTAAAAAATATTAAATAAATTTAAGCAAAATTCTTTAAACTCACAGAAGTAAATTATGAACTGTCATTTCTGAAACACACTGGAGTAAAACCTGGCTTTCTTTTTTCTTTTCTCTTTTTTTTTTTTTAAGATAGGGTCTAGTTCTGTCACCCAGGCTGGAGTGCAGTGGCACGATCTCGGCTCACTGCAAACCTCCACCTCCCAGGTTCAAGCAATTCTTGTGCCTCAGCCTCCTGAGTAGCTGGGATTACAGGCGCGTGCCACCACACCCGGCCAATTTTTGTATTTTTAGTAGAGGCAGGGTTTCACCATGTTGGCCAGGCTGGTCTCGAACTCCTGGACTCAAGAGATTCACCCGCCACAGCCTCCCAAATTGCTGGGATTATAGGCATGAACCCCTGCACATGGCTTCTGGCTCTTCAAATCATGTAACAAAGGGGCAAAGCTGTAGGGAGGGTCATAAACGTTCTCTTTTTATCTGCATATTGATTGTGGGTGTGTTTGAAAAATCCATTGAGCTAGACATTGATAACTTTTGCACTTTTCCCTGTTTTTACATGGAGATTCATAAAGACATTGCAAAACTGGGCTGCCACCACTGCTGCCACCTTTCCAGGATGCCCAGAACTGGTAAATTCTAGACCTATAAACTTGCAATCTCGCACAAATTAGAGGAAAGGAACAATGACAAACTTTATTCCAGGATTTAATTCACAGAAATGACAGAAATCATTGGAGAAAATAACCATGTCAAATGATACCTTATTGAGAAATTGCTAATTATTGAAACCAAGAACATTAAATGGGCATGCAAAGGTAAGGCACAGAATAGTGAGAAATTTTGGAATTAACCAGATCTGGAGTCAAGAACTAGCTCCATAATTTACTAAACTATATGACTTAAGGAAGGTTATTTTATCCCTTAAAACTATTCGTCATCTATAAAATGAGTTAAATAATACCTACCTTACAGGAATGTGTGAGGAATAGAATATACTAAAATGTTCTCTCTATATCTAAAATCAATCATGCCTACTATTATTGTGTAGAAAAGGTAATGCAACCTTATGTGACACTATCAAAATAGAGAAAAGCACCAATAAGTCTCTTTAGAGCTATAACAGCATCTTTCATTGTGGTATCCTCAATATCTAATATAATGCCCAATACAGAGTTTCAATGAATATTTGCTAAAATTAATTATGTATGATTTGAGAGAGGCTAGCAGAATAGTCACATCAGAATTTAGAGTAAAACAATACATTCTGTGTGTAATAGAAATTACTATAGTCAGGAAGTCTTATACAAAATGGTGGTTTGATGTGAATGTAGGATTGAAGAAATGTATTTATTTTAATGAAGACTTGAGACATTTAAAATGTAAGATAAGAGAGATTAAAATTAATGATGTAAACTTCCCATTAAAATGGCTTCTCACTAGCAACCACCAAAACAGCATATTCCAACTTCCTAATAAAATGCCCAGGAGACAGAGAAAAGAAGAAACGGTGCCAAGATGGCCGAATAGGAACAGCTCCAGCCTCCAGCTCCCAGTGTGAGTGACACAGAAGACGGGTGATTTCTGCATTTCCAACTGAGGTACCAGGTTCATCTCACTGGGGCATGTTGGACTGTGAAGGCAGGACAGTGGGTGCAGCCCAACAAGTGACAGCCAAAGCAGGGCGAGGCATCGCCTCACCCAGGAAGCACAAGGGGGAAGGGAATTCCCTTCCCTAGCCAAGGGAAACCGTGACACACAACACCTGGAAAATCGGGTCGCTCCCACCCTAATACTGCGCTTTACCAAGGGTCTTAGCAAACGGCACACCAGGAGATTATATCCTGCACCTGGCTCGGAGGGTCCCGTGCCCACGGAGCCTGCCTCATTGCTAGCACAGCAGTCTGAGATCTAACTGAAAGGCAGCAGCAAGGCTGGGGGAGGGGCACCCACCATTACTGAGGCTTAAGTAGGTAAACAAAGCCTCCAGGAAGCTCGAACTGGGTGGAGCCCACCGAAGATCAAGGAGGCTGGCCTGCCTCTGTAGAGTCCACCTCTGGGGACAGGGCATCGCCAAACAAAAGGCAACAGAAACCTCTGCAATTGTAAATGTCCCCGTCTGAGAGCTTTGAAGAGAGTAGTGGTTTTCCCAGCACGGAGTCTGAGATCTGAGAACAGACAGATTGTCTGCTCAAGTGGGTCCCTGACCCCCAAGTAGCCTAACTGGGAGACATCCCCCAATTGGCAGACTCACACCTCACACCTCACATGGCCAGGTACACCTCTGAGACAAAGCTTCCAGAGGAACAATCAGACAGCAACATTTGCTGTTCAGCAATATTCACTCTTCTGCAGCATCCGTTGCTGATACCCAGGCAAACAGGGTCTGGAGTGGACCTGGAGCAAACTCCAACAGACCTGCAGCTGAGGGTCCTGACTGTTAGAAGGAAAAATAACAAACAGAAAGGACATCCACACCAAAATCCCATCTGTATGTCACCATCATCAAAGACCAAAGGCAGATAAAACCACAAAGACTGGGAAAAAGCAGCACAGAAAAGCTGGAAATTCTAAAAATCACAGCGCCTCTCCCCCTCCAAAGGAACACAGCTCCTCACCAGCAATGGAACAAAGCTGGACGGAAAACGTCCTTGACGAGTTGAGAGAAGAAGACTTCAAACAATCAAACTTCTCCGAGCTAAAGGAGGAATTATGAACCTACAAAGAAACTACAAACCTTGAAAAGAGATTTGATGAATGGCTAACTAGAATAACCAATGCAGATAAGTCCATAAACAAACTGAGATGAAAACCATGACATGAGAACTACGTGACAAATGCACAAGCTTCAGTAACTGAATCGATCAACTGGAAGAAAGGGTATCAGTGATTGAAGATCAAATGAATGAAATGAAGTGAGAAGAGAAGTTTAGAGAAAAAAGAGTAAAAATAAATGAACAAAGCCTCCAAGAAATATGGGACTATGTGAAAAGACCAAATCTACACCTGATTGGTGTACCTGAAAGTGGCAGGGAGAATGGAACCAAGTTGGAAAACACTCTGCAGGATATCATCCAGGAGAACTTTCCCAACCTAGCAAGGCAGGCCAACATTCAAATTCAGGAAACACAGCGAACGCCACAAAGATACTCCTCGAGAAGAGCAACTCCAAGACACATAATTGTCAGATTCACCAAAGTTGAAATGAAGGAAAAAATGTTAAGGACAGCCAGAGAGAAAGGTCGGGTTACCCACAAAGGGAAGCCCATCAGACTAACAGTGGATCTCTCAGCAGAAACTCTACAAGCCAAAAGAGAATGCGGGCCAATATTCAACATTCTTAA
>NW_016806456.1:3341989-3349944 GCF_001698545.2 Rhinopithecus bieti
AATGACCATAAAAACCCTAGAAGAAAACCTAGGTAATACCATTCAGGACATAGGCATGGGCAAGGACTTCATGTCTAAAACACCAAAAGCAACGGCAACAAAAGCCAAAATTGACAAATGGGATCTAATTAAACTAAAGAGCTTCTGCACAGCAAAAGAAACTACCATCAGAGTGAACAGGCAACCTACAGAATGGCTTTGCAATCTACTCATCTGAAAAAGGGCTACCAGAACCTACAAAGAACTCAAACAAATTTATAAGAAAAAAAAAAAACATCAAAAAGTGGGCAAAGGATATGAACAGACGCTTCTCAAAAGAAGACATTTATGCAGCCAACAGACACATGAAAAAATGCTCATCATCACTAGCCATCAGAGAAATGCAAATCAAAACCACAATGAAATACCATCTCACACCAGTTAGAATGGCAATCATTAAAAAGTCAGGAAACAACAGATGCTGGAGAGAATGTGGAGAAATAGAACACTTTTACACTGTTGGTGGGAGTGTAAACTAGTTCAACCATTGTGGAAGACAGTGTGGCGATTCAAGGATCTAGAACCAGAAATACCATTTGACCCAGCCATCCCATTACTGTGTATATATCCAAAGGATTATAAATCATGCTGCTATAAAGACACATGCACACGTATGTTTATTGCGGCACTATTCACAATAGCAAAGACTTGGAATCAACCCAAATGCTCATCAATGACAGGCTGGATTAAGAAAATGTGGCACATATACACCATGGAATACTATGCAGCCATAAAAAAGGATGATTTCATGTCCTTTGTAGGGACATGGATGCAGCTGGAAACGATCATTCTGAGCAAACTATCACAAGAACAGAAAGCCAAACACCGCATGTTCTCACTCATAGATGGGAATTGAACAATGAGAACACTTGGGCACAGAAGGGGAACATCTCACACCCGGGCCTGTTGTGGGGTGGGGGAAGCGGGGAGCAATATCATTAGGAGATATACCTAATGTAAATAACGAGTTAATGGGTGCAGCACACCAACATGGCACATGTATACATATGTCACAAACCTGCACATTGTGCACATGTGCCCTAGAACTTAAAGTACAATAAAAAAGAAAAAACAAACAAAAAAAACTTACACTATCAGCCCAGACTGAAAACTATAGCCAATCACATGCCAGGGTTCAGGAGGATTCACATGTTTGTTCACAAGACAAATGGGGGTAAACAAAGAAAAAAATCCCACTTGTTGTATTACCTGATGTCTTTTATGTCTCTGCTTATGAAGCAAAAGTTACAGAGAAGGGTGGAGGAGTATTATCTTTCCTGGGATTTTAAAGCCAAAAACCTGAACCAAACAAAAATGGGATGCAGTCCTTCACACCTTAGGCAGAAAAGAGTTAATCCCCTTTCTCATTTTGCCTCCGGTGGCATTTTTTAAGATCTAGGCAGACAGTACAAATGATCCGATACAAATGGTGGGAAAGTAGGGAGTGAGGCACTGGCAGTGGTAGAGTACATACCAAAACAAAGTCTCAAGGAGTAACACATCTGAGAGGGTAAAGATATGAAGAACTCCGGTAGTAGTATATATATGAATTATAGTTTACTGCAGGTGTGAGTTCTAGAGAATCAATCACTGGGGGGACAGGAAAAAGTTGCCAATTAAGTAACGGATACATATTCTACGTAAAAATCTAAAAGAAATGGTGTTGGAGTAGGAGGAGTACACACATATTAGCTTCAGTTCTGAATATGAAAAAGGAATTCTGACCACATAAAAGGAGAGTAATACAAGCTACTCACTCCATCTACTGACAGAGCCTGAACAAATGTATCTTATTCAAAATGAGTTAGAAGAAAAAAAGACATATATGGGGTGTAAAAATTACTATAGGATATAAAGTGATTAAGATCCAGAAGATTCAAGTGAAATAGATAACACTTAAGAATTAGCTACTGGAGAATCCAGAGGAATTTTCTACAATATAATGTAAGCATTTACTCCAATAGATTTGGAAGTCTAAAAGAAATAGATGATTCCTGGGAGAGATATAAATTACCAAAACGACTTAAGTCTGGATTGGAAAAAAAATAAGATTTACCCATTAAAATATACCAAGAAACATAAAACTACATAGTTGAAGTCTACCAAATATCAAAGAACAGGCAATGCCTATTAAATAAACCATCCCAAGCTTAAAAAATGAAAAGCTTCCCATTCTATTTTACAAAAACAGCATAACCTTGGGCCCAAACTGAGGGTCACACAATAAAATAACCTAATAGGCTCATTTCTATTATAAACATAAATGCAAAAATTTTACACGAAGTACTGCCAAATCAAAATCCCTAATGAATTAAAATAATGTATCAAGTAGTTTAGTCCAAGAATATAAGGATGATTCATCACTTTTTAAAAATGTAATAATGTAATTCACTACATTACATTTTTAAATGGGAAACACAATATGATCTCAATAGATTTAGAAAAAAAAATAGCACTTGATAAAATATGTCACCTTCATCAGGATGGTGTAAAGATATAGGGATATCCTAGAAAGTTGGGAATAAAGTAAAACTTCCTTAAAAGTATCCCTCATAAAAACCTATAGCAAACATCACTCTTGAGAAAACTTTAAAAGCTTTCTCTTTAAATTCAGGAATATCAGGACTTTGCCTCCCAGGCAAAGTCACCCACTATCATTAGTATTCAACAAAACACACTTTAATATAAAGAGGCTAGAAAAAGAAATGGAACCCGGGTTCTTGGCTACAAGCAACAAAAACCAACAAACTTAAGCCATAAAGAATTCATTGAAAGGATTTCAGTAGCTCACAGAAATAAATAAATAAATAAAAATGAGAGGCTAATGAAAACAAACAAGAACTAAGGACACTCCAGAGGTCTATGCAGGAGGGATGATCTTAGTAAAGGTCGAGAGCAGAACCAGTTCAGTGAGCATAGAGCATACTCTGTTGAGACCACTGAGTTCCAGCTGTTCTATCCAGCCATGATCATACTTGCAAAGGAACATCTATACAACAAAAAATACTGCAGATAGATTAAGAACCTATACTTTTTTAGAACTATAGAATTTTTTTTAAAAAAGATCAAGGAGGAGTATTTTTATAACCTTAGGCCTGAGAAAGCCCTTCTTAAAATACACAAATCCCAATGGTGACATAGGAGAAAAAAATTAATAGATTTTTTATGAAAAAGTAAGAATATTATGAAATTGTTTAAACTTCTGCCATAAAAGACAATATAAACAAAGTTAAAAGATAGCAAGAGTTATGGGTAAAAAGGACTACAGACATAAACAGAACTAATATCCATGATCCACAAAGAGAGTCAATAGAAGACAACAGCCTACAGCCCAATAAGAAAATGGACAAAAAAATCAAGCAATTTACAGGAAATACAAATGACCAATAAGAGGCACAAACTCATCAGTACCATGACAAATGTAAATGAAAAATTGTTTTCTGATCATCAGAATGGCAAGATATTGAAGACCAATAATAGAACTGTCAAAGGAAATGGGCAATCTAACGCACTTCAGGTAAAAGGCTAAACAGGTACACCGTTCACTCCTGCATCTGAATTCTATCATTTTTACCTCTTTACAAGTACTGGTACTGTATGATACTATATTAGTATTCAATAATCACATGGTTCTCAATTTTTGGAATCTCAGGAGCCCTCTACATCCCTAAAAATTAGTAAACAGATTAATGGTTGCCAAGGATGGGGGACAGCTTACACAAAAGTGCACGAAGGAATTTGGGGTGGGTGAGGAAACTGTTCAATATCTTGATTGTGATTGTGGTTAAATGACTGTATGTGTCTGTTCAAAAACACAGAACTTTATTAAAAATGGCGAATAGACTCTATGTAAATTACATCTTTTAAACAATCTGACTTAAATTTTTTGAGAACCCTAAAGGGTTTTGTTTATGTTGGTTACGAGTATCAATACTTAGCATCTTAGAAATTGTAACTGAGAAAATTTTAAATAGTTGTGGAGGCTAAAGCAACTCCAACATCCGCCATGTTGACATGATTCACCCCAGTTCTGGGATTGCTTCTAAGATTTATATTTTATCTACTGTTCCTTGTGTAAAAGTATATACTTACCAATCTTGCCCTTAGGTCAAACAACCTTGACGCTATTTCACTTACCATAAATCCTGCCCTTAAGCAACTGTCCTACACATCCCTGGTTGGGGGTTGGGGGTCGGGTAATGGGGGTGATCCACCATCTCCTTGGGGCCACCCAAGACATGGCTTCTGTTCTTAAGTCCCTTCTAAAGGTTTCTTTCTGAGAAACTGAATTCCTCACCCTCTCAGCTTCCTTAGCCTTTGTGGGTAGGACTGCATAGACCTGTCCACTGTGCAACAATTGTTTTTCACGTTTTCACTTTTTAAAAAGTACATGTATTAAATGTTAACATAATGTATTCTTCCAGCCTGGCCAACATGGCGAAACCCCGTCTCAACTACTAAAAATACAAAAATTAGCCGAATGTGGTGGCAGGCGCCTACAATCCCAGCTACTCGGGAGGCTGAGGCAGGGAGAACTGCTTGAACCCGGGAGGCAGAGGTTGCAGCAGGGAGCCAAGATCGCGCCACTGCGCTTCTGCCTGGGCAACAGAGAGACTCTTTCTCAAAAACAATAATATAATTATGATAATGTATTCTTCATGAAAAATAACTTTTCTAAAACAAAAAACATTTAGTGAGAAGAATCATAGTGTTGCACATTTTAACAAATGTCTGGCTTCAAATAGAAAACTGTTAGATTCTCATATCTACTTCCTTATGTTACAGTATCACAACTCAGCCTCTGGAAAACTCCACTGTACACTTTTGAAAAAATGAGTGACAAAGATAACATCTGCATATTATTATAAAAGTAATGTTAAACTGGCAGTGTCAGAGAATCCCATGGGTCCCTGGACCACAATTTGAACATCTGATTCAGCCTATACAAAAAAAAAATTTTTTTTTAATCAAATTCTGAACATGTAGTAGCAACAAAACTTTTTTTCAAATCAAGGAAATAATATCTTATGCAGATAATGTGTTCTACTTTAATACAGTAATACCATCCTTACCCAGGTCAAAATTTGTATCAATGATTTAAACTGAGCTACAAACTTCAACGTAAATGAAAAATATTTCTGAGGTCTAATGAGTTTTTAAAACCAGTAAGCAGTCCATAAAAAAGGTACAGCATCATCCTCCAGACCTCACTCATCAACTCTCTGTAGGGCAAGGTGATGAAAGACAGCAAGAACACAAAGAAAGTAGGCAAAGAAATGTCTGACCTCAAAGAAAGAAGAGGTCCATACAACTAAAAGGACAGTAGAATAACTACAAAAGTAAAGCAGTATTAGAGCAAACGCACCCTGGTGTAAAATCCAATAAAATACAACTACTGTCCCTTGATCGCATGCTGAAAGAACTCAAAATGCTGTTTCAAGGCTACATCCCCGTTCTGCAGATAGTCAAACTATGCCAGGTAACTCTTACTTGTACTGTGTTCGTAGTGACTGTGAAAAGGGGAACGCACTCGCTTCTCACGTGCTAGGCAGGATGTCAGGACACTGCGTGAAGGGGAATCCTGGTCTGGCTACAGGAGGCTTTTTGTTTCAGTGCTTGTACAACTTTCATAACTGGAGAGTAGTCCGCAACCATCTATTACTCCAAGAGACTAAGTCAGAAACCTGCTGTCTCCTCACGCGACTTTCAAACACTGTGCGACGGAGTGGCGGTACGGCCAGGAGGCCGCGCAAGCCCTGGGCTGGCGTGGGTAACTATAGTTCCGAAACGCGGCGGCGGCTTCTGTCAGTCCTGGGACTTCTGCCGGCGGCTGGCAGGGTCGACCCCGCTCGTCCCGGCTGCGGGGTCGCGGACCCCAGGTCACGCCTCCTTTGACAAGTACTAGAGCCTGCGTCCTCCCCAGCCCGTTTCCCCATCTGCACTCAGGAAGTCGGACCTACCGGCCCTTGGCGCCCCTCCAACTCTACCATCGAACTGTCTGGGCTAGCGGCCACTCAGCCGCCCACCCGACTTAGACGGTCCTCGCCGTCAGGGGCACTCTGAGGGGCCCGGCCCGCGGCGCCCCGCACTCACCCGGCTGACGTTTCATCGCCATCACTGACACTAGATAGTGCGCGATGTCAAAAAAGGGAAACATGGACGTGCGGGAGAAGGCCAGAGCCAAGTCGTCCCATGGAGAGTCCATAACGACCACCGACCGCGGCAACCGAAGCAGCCTAGGCGACTGGTTCCCCGCGCGCGCGCACAGTGAAGGGTAGGAGAGGGGACACCCACAGCCGCCCGCACCTCCGCGACGGCTCCAGTCCTGCGCGTGCGCCCTGGCGCCGAGGGGGGCGGGGCCGCTCTTAGAGGGAGCCGCAGGCTCACTGGCGGCAGGCGGGTGGGCGGGGCGAGCGGGTTCTCAGCAGCTGCAGGAGGCTCTGGCCTCGGTTCTCCTAATAAGGGTCCAGCGTCTTCCCATCCTGGACGCGGCGCAGGACCTGAAGAGCATGCAAATGAACAAAACACGGTCCTCAAGGGGAGACGCTCAGAGTTGGATTTATTTCTGTAAATTGATGTCATTCACCTAACATTTATCGAGCAACCACAGTGCAAGTCACAGTGACTTACTGGAGATAAAACAGTAATATCCTGCCCTAAAGAACTATGCTTTCCCTGAAAGATATTTTTTATAAAAAGAGAAAAAACGCACATAATGGTACAAAATCAGGTACTGAGAGGTAAAGCTGCCGTGCGAGAGCAGTTCCTAGACGAAGATTACAATTCTGGGAAGTGGGTAAAGTGACATGTGACCCGGACTTTAAAAGTTAAGTGAGAAGCAAAAGCTAGGTGGGAGATGGAGGCAGGTGTTTTGGGTTGACTACAAAGTAAGAAATGAGGTTGGGAAAAGTCCCCGAATGGCAGACAAAGCCAGGCAGTTTGGCTCCAGAGGTTAAATTCTTGATCAATCAATATGTTATGCGCAGAGGCAGAATCCCTTCTCCTAATCATTACGCTAACCGGGTTGTTTGGTGGAGGATGAGGGCGTGGAAGTGCAACCAAGCAACAAGATTAAGAATAGATTGATGAGAAGCGACTGACAACGGAAAATCGGAGGGTATTCACTGGTCCAAGCAAAAGGTAGTGGAGGCTGTGGCAGCAGAAATTGAGACAATTGTGGGAAACATGGGTAGAAGCAGAATACCGTCAGTGAGGATCAGTCTGTACAGGCCGGAAAGGCAGCATTTGTCAAAGAAAATGAGGAACAGGTGGGTAGGAGGATTGTGGTTGCATTCTGATAAATAGGAAACAAGAAGGAGTAGGTTTGGGTAAGAAAAAATACTAGCTTGGCAAACTTTCATTTGATGTGTGAACAGACCATGCTGGCACCAGGAAATTGGAGAAAAGTGATTAGCTGCTAGGTAGGTGAAGCAGCTCCACAGGAGTATGCACTGCAAGAGGAGAATTTTTTTATCTGAATATTTATTCATTAATTTTAATTCATTTAACAAAATGTTTTTTGCGTGCTTACTATGTAGCCAGCATTTTGCTGGATGTCAGAAGTACTGCCCTAAACACTAAGTGTTTAAAACGCAGGAAAATTGTAGTAAATCTCTACACTTCATTACTTATCAAGAAAGAATAGATTTGTTCAAATATTTACACGTGTGGTTTTCTAAGCAAGCACTTCCTGTAGAGAAAAGTCTTTAGACCTGTAGCACACTTTCTAGCAAAACTAAGGGGGAAAGAAAACACCTGTGAATATTTATACTTTCCTGTTTAAGTCTGTTCTTTCCATACTTTTACACATTCCCTTATTTTGGAATTTTAGTTTTGTGAATTTAGGCTCAGAGTTTGGATATTACTTCTTTTCCTTTTCTTTCCTTTTTTTTTTTTTTTTTTTTTTTTTTTTTTTT
>NW_016806456.1:3350253-3464674 GCF_001698545.2 Rhinopithecus bieti
TTTGCTATGTAGTCTCACTCTGTCACCAGGCTAGAGTGCAGTGGCGCGATCTCGGCTCACTGCAACCCCCAACTCGCTGATTTAAGCGATTCTCCTGCCTCAGCCTCCCGCGTAGCTGGTTACAGGCACACGCCACCACGTTTTTTGGTATTTTTAGTAGAGA
Source organism: Rhinopithecus bieti (assembly GCF_001698545.2). Lineage (NCBI taxonomy): Eukaryota > Metazoa > Chordata > Mammalia > Primates > Cercopithecidae > Rhinopithecus > Rhinopithecus bieti. The sequence goes on from NW_016806456.1 coordinate 3,350,417, forward strand.
CGGGGTTTCATCATGTTGGCCAGGATGGTTTGGAACTCCTGACCTCGTGATCCGCCCACCTTGGCCTCCTAACGTGCTGGAATTACAGGCGTGAGCCACCACGCCCGGCCTGGATATTATTTCTTTAAATATTTTACATTTTAACAGTCTTTAATTTTGCAAAATATATGGTTAGTCTTTGGGCTTAAAAAAATACTTAATATGATGTAATCCTTAAGACATCACTGAGTTATATGTCTTTACCAGTGTTATTCTGGGGTACTATTAAATCCATTATTAACACCGATAGGGCAAAAGTGAATAATCACTGATTTAAAAAAAAAAAAAATCAGAGGTTTTATGAGGAAAGTAAATCAAGCACTTTACTTAAACAGAATAATTCCAATAGAAAGGAATTATCTCAGATCTACAGATAATTTGAAAATTGTTGCATTTCAAAACAGTAAGAATAAGCTTGGTCCTATCTGCCTAGAGCCTAAAGAAATTTCCTTATAAAGTTCTAGGGGAAATTAAATCCTAATCTCACAAAAAGACAAGTTCCATCTACATTTAAATGTGCTCACCATATTTGCTTCTGGTCAGTGGTTGACTTATTTAGTCTACGAGCATCATAGGAGGAAATGGAGGATGGAAAGACCCCTTTCCTTCTTACCTTTAAATTACCATGCTATTGAACTTTTTGAAGTATCTTAGAGTCCACAGTTAGGAAGTTTTATATTAAAGGAACCAATTGCATTTTAATTATCAATTACCTTTAAATTGGTAAGACGGAAAGGCAAGATTTGGGAAAATTACATGTGAAAATTCAAAGTCTTTCTGACTTTTGGAAGGGGTATACAAAATTACATAATTATTGGTGACAAAGTGAATCCAAATTACAAAGTATAGCTTATTCATTAGGAAGCCAAACTGGTCTAATTGTATTAATATCCGAAAAAGAGTTTCGTGGGGTGTTTTTTCGTTTTGTTTTGTTTGTTTGTTTGTTTGTTTGTTTGTTTGAGACTGAGTTGCGCTCTTGTTGCCCAAGCTGGAGTGCAGTGGTGCAATCATGACTCACTGCAACCTCCACCTCCCAAGTTCAAGCAATTCTCCTGCCTCAGCCTCCAGAGTAGCTGGGATTATAGGCGCCCACCATCACACCTGGCTAATTTTTTGTATTTTTAGTAGAGACAGGTTTTTACCATGTTGGCCAGGCTACCCAGGCTGGTTGGACTCCTGAACTCAGGTGATCCACCCACCTTAGCCTCCCAAAGTGCTGGGATTACATGCATGAGCCACCACGCCCCGCTTGAAAAAGAGTTTTGACTAAACCTGTTGGAGGCACTTTTTGGTTAAAAAATAGTGAATCAGGCCGGACTCGGTGGCTCAAGCCTGTAATCCCAGCACTTGGGAGGCCCAGATGGGCGGATCACGAGGTCAGGAGATCGAGACCATCCTGGCTAACACGGTGAAACCCCGTCTCCACTAAAAAAATACAAAGAAAAAAAAAAAAAAAACTAGCCGGGCGAGGTGGCGGGCGCCTGTAGTCCCAGCTACTCCGGAGGCTGAGGCAGGAGAATGGCGTAAACCCGGGAGGCGGAGCTTGCAGTGAGCTGAGATCCGGCCACTGCACTCCAGCCCGGGCGACAGAGCGAGACTGAGACTCCGTCTCAAAAAAAAAAAAAAAAAATAGTGAATCTAATTTTTATAAGCCAGGTTTTGCAGCACCAGCATGATGAACATTTGGGACTAAACAATACTTTGTCATGGTGGACTGTGCTTGCATTGTATGACGTTTAGCAGCATCACTGGTACTAGATGCCAGAACCACGTGCATGCACACACACACACACTTTCCACTTGTGACAATCAAAAACGTCTCAGCTTTGCCAAATGTCTTCTAGGGCGGGGGCAGGGGTTGGGGGGCACAAGATCACCCCTGGTTCAGAACTACTGTTATAAATGAATAAATGCTTTCTTCAGCAGTATATACCTCTATTAATACAAACAATATGGTCATGTCACTAATGTTAATTATCTCTTTAATTCTAGAAAAATTCATATAACCCTTCTTAGTCTCAGTTTACACATCCATCTTCCTGGGTCAAACTGACAATATCCTGAAACCCAGTGTCATACATGCAATCCTAGCTGTTTCTTCCTTGCAATACTGCTTTCTACCCACTAAGTGGCATGCCTTTCACTTTGGGAAATCTATAATAATAACTTTTTATTAATACATCATACTTGCACATATTTATGGGGTACATGTGATATTTTGATATATGCATACAACGTGTTATGATCAAATCAGGGCATTTAGCCTATCCACCACCTTGAACATTTATCATTTCCTTGTGTTGGGAACACTTCAAATCATCTTTTTTGTTTTTCTCTTTTGAATCTTAAAGGACTATGAATCAAATCATCTCTTCTAGCCAATTTTGAAATAAACAACAATTAACGATAGTCACCCTACCATGCTATTGAACTTGTTAAATTACCATAGAGTCCACGATATGGAAGTTTCATATTAAAGGAACCAATTGCACTCCTCAACCTTAGTATCTTGGTCAGGCATGCTCATTCTAAAGTTATTTTGATAAGCACTTGATAGCCACACTGTATCAAATGATAATGTATTAATATGTGACATTTAAGACAAAGTATATGTAATTTGAATTTAACCTTTTTTACTATTCAGGATTATCAAGGAGAATTAGCTAGAGAGCACCAATTGCCCTCAAAATACCCACTGAATTCAATCAGTATAATTAGATGCCAGTGCATGAGACTGAAGTCAAACCAATTTAAGTATACATTCAACTCTTTAGACTCAGCATGTATCTAATAATAGGGCCTTGGATATTGTGTCTTGGAAAAGCTGACATGGCTCACTTATTTATTGCACTGGAAACTAAAATCCTTTTCTATAATCGTCATTCATACCACTAATATAAACTAGTAAACTAAAAATGTTCTCCGTGTATAACAAGTACAAACTTCCCTGATTAAAAGCCTGATGTTATTATGGGAATATCTCTAACTTTCTTCAGCGTAAGGACCACCAAAACTGTAGTCACCCACCAATGCCATAGCTGTCAGTTGTCTGTGGTCATTAACACTTAAGTTCAACATATTCCTCTTCAACATCTCTGTTCAAGAGTAACAGGTACCATTAAATCACAGAATAAATGAGTTTCAGAAGTTGAATGGACCCCCCCAAAAAATAGTAACATGGAGTACAAGTAATAGAAAACCATTTTGTGCAGCTTAAGCAAAATGAATAATTTGCCAAAAATCTACTAGGGAATCTCATGAAAGCCAAGAAAAGTTGAGCTCAAGAAGAGCAAGAAGCAGAGCATTTCTGGGCCCAGCAGCAACAGGTGGGTGTGCACTTCTCTCAGTCACTGATGATACTCAATGCCAACATCTCTTAGCCTCTGGGTCCCCCTATTGAATATTGCCAGGAGGGAGACCGTGTCCTGACCTGGGACAGCTGTACACTCCTGGTTAATCACTTCTGATGAGAGGCTGGGTCATGTGGTTCAGATCTGAAGCATCCCTATATATCAGAGGCAATTTCCTGAAAAAGGAGGGAGCGGCTGCTCACAGTGGTTCGACCTGTAATCCCAGGACTTTGAGAGGCCAAGGCAGGAGGATTGCTTGAGTCCAGGAGTTTGAGACCACCCTGAGGAACATAGTGAGACATTGTCTCAAAAAAAATAAAGAGAAAGGAGGGAGATAGGCAGACGTCCCAAGAGATGTCTAGTATAATCATTTTCTTTAACCCATTTATTTTATTTTATTTATTTTTTAATTTTTTTTTTAATTTGAGAGCAAGTCTTGCTCTGCTGCCCAAGCTGGAGTGCAGTGTGGCATGATCTCAGCTCACTGTAACCTCTGCCTCCTGGGTTCAAGCGATTCCGTGCCTCTGCCTCCCGAGTAGCTGAGATTACAGGCGCCTGCCATCACGCCAGGCTAATTTTTGTATTTTTAGTAGAGATGGGGTTTCACCATGTTGTCCAGGCTGGTCTCCAACTCCTGACCTCAAGTGATCCGCCCACCTCGGCCTGCCAAAGTGCTAGGATTACAGGTGTGAGTCACAGCGCTTGGCCAACCCATTTATTTTAAAGTAGGAAACTAAGTTCTAGAAAGGTCACCACCAGCAGTGACAGACCAAAATTTGTTACTATTCTGTTACAATCAGTCTTCCTATGTACTCCTACTCCTACTAGGTTTTCTCCTGTCCAACAGAACCCAAATACTTCTTTTAAAGTTTTCCTTTACGGATAGATTCAGCATCCCTACAGCAATGAAAAGGCTACCTACCAGATAAGGGCCAGGAAGACCAATTAGTAATCATTAGTAACCCCATACCACTGTTTGACATTATCTCAGCAGATCCCATTGCTTTGTTGTCATTTAAGATTTCTTTTTCTTTGTCCTTTTTTTTGAAACGGAGTCTGGCTCCGTTGCTCTGGCTGGAGTGCAGTGGTAGGATCTTGGCTCACTGCAACCTCTGCCTCCCGGGTTCAAGTGATTCTCCTGCCTCAGCTTCCCAAATAGCTGGGATTACAGGTGCCTGCCACCATTCCCAGCTAACTTAAGATATTTTTAAAATAAAATAAAAAGTCCAGTCCAGTTAAAACATCCATCTTACATGCAATACAGAACTTCTTTCCTCCCATTTGCTCAGGACTGCCTGTCTCAGAGACTTTGATGGGGCAATGGGCATGGTGGAGCCTCCAACCTCTCTTCATCTTCTGTTCCTTTCATCTTCTGTGTCTTCTAGGGTTAGAGCAGTGAGGAGGGAAATTAGAGAAAAGGAAGAGAAGACTTTCTAGTTAGCAAATGTTGGTCATAGTTTTTGTTTTTTGGTTTCTTTGTCTTGGTTTGCTTTTGGCTATTGATATTCTTCTCTATGGCAGGCTCTCAATGCAGACTCATGCATGGGGTGTATTTGTGGGTTCCCCAATGATGCCATGGAGCTCACATGGCAAGATCTCCTAAACTCTAAAATTATGGCAGACACCATTGGTTGAATCACCCAGCACACGTATTCAACTCTGTGTATCAGGTTAAAACATTAGACATAGTTTGTTCAGCCTCTCAGCAAAGCGCGAACTTGTGTTAGGATATTGGCAAATAAAACTTCAGGGGACCTAGGTTGACATGCTTCTGAAAACAAAGTAAGGAAAAACAAAGTTGGAAGACTGACACCATCCAGCCTCAATATTTACTATAAAGCTACAGTGATAATCAAGACATATGATATTGGTGAAAAAATAAAAAAATAGATCAATGAAAATATGTGGCTTCTCTGATAAAAGGGACCTACGCCCTTGACATTGGCCCTTCTCCTTGTCTTTCTGCCTAGAGCTGGGGCAGCCATGTTGTGACCATGAGAGAAAATAGCAGATCATCAAAGTTATCAATTATCCTTCTCAGACTTCCTGTTATGTGAAAAAATAACTTCTTATCTGTTTAAATAGAGTCTGAATTGGCTTGGGGGAAGTTAGCACCTCTTTCTTCACAGGCAGAGGGGTAGGAAAGCAAAGCCTCTAGCCCACTGAATTCCCTTCCATGAATTTCCCTTCAAATTCTTGACCTCTTACGTTGTTGAAAGTGAAGTTCTCTGGACCAGTTGTTATATTTTATTAAGTCCTGCATAGACAGGGCTTAATTGTCTTTTCAGAATGTAGAAGTAACATCTTTTGTCTTAGGGGCTCTAATGGAATTCCACGATAAATTAGCATCTTGTTATACTAGACGACAGGCAAAGGAAGGAGATTAGAAAACGGGGTGGATGATGCTGGGCGTGGTAGTTGATGCTTACAATCCCAGCACTTTGGGAGGCCAAGGTGGGAGGATTTCTTGAGGATAGACGTTTGAGACCAGCCTGGGCAATATAATGAGACCCCATCTCCACAAAATTAAAAAAAAAAATAGCCCGGAGTGGTGAGGTGCACCTGGTCCCAGCTACTGGAGAGGCTTAGGCAGAAGGATCACTTGAGCCCAGGAGTTTGAGGCTACCGTAAGTTATGATCGTACCACTGCACAGCAGCCTGGACAACACAGCAAGACCCTGTCTCAAAAAAGAATGAGATGGATGGGTGAGGTTTGAAAGGAAGTGCACATGGCTGCAGCTGGGAACCTACAAAGTGTCAGTTATCTGAATAGATGGGTTGATCAAACCAAAACACTAGCAATGAGAACACAACATGCACTTGATGTATGGGCAAATAAAAAGAATAATACCCAGGGATTTATAAATGTATCCAAATACCAGAGCATGCGTGGTCAGGAGGGTCCATAAATACAGAGAGAACAAATACAGTTGCAGGTGGATTAACAATCACAGAGAGAAATTATTCCAGTGTAAGCTGTTTCCATGTGACAATTAACAATAAATACAGACTTCATTGGTTGAGTCCAAACTTGTCTAGCTTTCATACAGAATGTGTCTACATTACATATATTTTCAGGACTATTGTTAAAGATAATGGTCAATTAGTGGAATTGTATATGTATGGATAGCATGTATAGTCCAAGGAATGTTTCAATCACTGTATGTGCTTTAAATAACCATAAATCACATAAGATATAAAATCTGTAAAATGTAAAAATCTACCAGTATTCTATTTTTTATCCATTAAGTTGGATATTCTTATAGTTTTGCATACAAAAATTGGTAATTCTTCCTCAATCCAAAAAAGCTAAGGAGAATATTTTTACTATTAATAACAGCAGAGCTTTTTATATGCATTATGATTATCTAAGAAGGGGATAATATCCAACAGTAATTTAACCTTGGAAACAATTTTTTTCCTGCAAGTAGTTCATAAAACTGGAAATCCATCTTGGAGAACCCCATGTAAAACCTTTCTGATCTCTGCTGTTTCAACTGGACTATCAGGTTATTTATAGTGTTTATTCACTCAGTAAATATGTATCCCATCTTTCAGATAGGAACCATCAGATTATGATAGCAAAGGTTCTTCTTCCACCTCTTTTCTTTTTTCTTTATATTTTACTTTAAGTTCTGGGATACATGTGCAGGACATGCAGGTTTGTTACATAGGCATACGTGTGCCATGGTGGTTTGCTACACTTACCAACCCACCATCTAAGTTTTAAGACCCACTTGCATTAGGTATTTGTCCTAATGCTCTCCCTCCTCTAGCCCCCCACCCCGCAACAGGCCCTGGTGTGTGATGTTCCCCCCACTGTGTCTATGTGTTCTCATTGTTCAATTCCCACTTATGAGTGAGAACATGTGGTGTTTGGTTTTCTGTTCCTGTATTAGTTTGCTGAGAATGATGGCTTCCAGCTTCATCCATGTCCCTGCAAAGGACATGAACTCATTCTTTTTTATGGCTGCATCTTCCACCTCTTTAGCTACTTTTCTATTAGGCTTAACTAGCCGCTAGCAGTATATCAAATTATATCCTTGACTACATCTTGAGTTCATTTGAGAAATATTCTCATCTTGGGAGGCAGTATAGTATGGTGGTAACATAAAACATACAGGCCTTAAAGTCAGACACTCCACTTGTTGTGTAACTTCACAGAAAGTAGTTGCTAGGCCGGGTGCGGTGGCTGGCTAGCGCAGTGGCTCACGCTTATAATCCCAGCACTTTGGGAGGCCAAGGCGGGCAGATCATGAGGTCAAGAGATCAAGACCATTCTGGACAAAAAGGTGAAACCCCGTCTCTACTAAAAATACAAAAATTAGTTGGGCGTGGTGGCACACGCCTATAATCCCAGCTACTCCGGAGGCTGAGGCAGGAGAATCGCTTGAATCCAGGAGGCAGAGGTTTCAGTGAGCTGAGATCATGCCACTGCACTCTAGCCTGGCAACAGAATGAGACTCCATCTCAAAAAAAAAAAGTTGCTAAATCTCTATAAGCCTGTGTCTTCATCTTTAACATAAGAATAACAGTACTTACTTCACAGTGTTGTTTTCAAAATTAAGAGATCAGATACATAAATTGCTTTCACAAGTGCCTGCCACAAGGTAAGTGCTTGATAAATCTTAACTATTACTCTTCTTCTAGACTATTCAGATCTCCAAATCTCTTAGCAGGAATTTGGAAGTTCCTTTCCTACTGCTTTCTTAACTACTAACATTGTATAGAATATACTGATTTTAGAGGCTCAGTGATTAAGACTGCAGGTGATGACGTCACACATCCTCAGTCAAAGCCTGGCCCTGCCAGTTGCTAGTTGAAGTACTTTAGGCAAGTTTCTTTGTACTTGTTTTCTCATTCATAGGATGACAAAAATAAAAATCTGGACTTCATGGGTTTTTTTGTAAATGTTAAATATATCAACACATGTAAAGAACAGTGCCCAGCACACAGAAAGCCCTCAGTAAAGGTTGGTTATTATAATTCAAAATTTATTTTCCAAATATCGTAATGACCTTTTGAATAATTTTCTCTTGTCATGAATAGAATTTGGACCTAATTTCATAAAAACTACCTACTGCATAAAAGCAGTCAAATTTGTGTTCTAGTGTATTGATCTGTTTGACCTAATTGAACTGAACAGAATTATCAGTGTGCAATAAAAAAGGATGCTTAGGTTGCAGGCTTCAGGTAGTTAAGAAAAATTGTAACATTCCAAGAAAAAAGTTTGGGACTTTTTTCTTTCTTTTTCTCTCTTTTGGTTTGTGTTTTGTTTTTTAGTTTTATATCCTTTTTTAAGTGTTACACATGTATAATAACATAGGCCCAAGTAGAAATAACAGTAATGCTTCCTTTAATACATAAAGATGATGTTATTGCTCTGACTAAAGCCATGTTCTTGAGTTTTTCTAGTTCTGTTTTCACATCCTCCCAGCTACAAGTCCTCTAGATTGAAATATACTAGTTCAGTTTGGAAAAGTTTTCTATTAATAGGGTCTCTCTGGTCCTCTAAATTCACCTAAACTCGAGATGCCAAAATAAAAATACTGTTAGCCAGGACATAGTCTAAATAAAGGCTGGGAATGTTCCCTACTAGACTGAGGTTAGGACAACTGGGCTGACAGCTGCTGCAAATCCATAATCAGAAGAGAGGCTGAAGATAAAATTAGATAAATGGAGGTTGAGACTGGCTAATTAGACTGGGTGGTTGGCAAGTTTGGTCAGTCAGATCATAGCTCAGACTAAGAAATCAAACTAAGGACAGATGAGGTATAGTCAGCTGGCATCAATGTTACCAGAGCAAAAAGGGTAGGTGAGAAAAATTCAATGAGGTAAGAAGACATGTCAGGGACATTGTGGATGACCAGCCACATAAACCTACTGATGCCAACACTGGCAGAGGCCAAACAAAGATTTCTCCCAGGCAGGTGAACAGTTGCATCAAAAAAGATTTGCCATCCAAAAGACACCTTCTCACAAAAAGCCCTAATCAGAGAACAAAAAACTGATAAATAGGATTACATTAACATTGAAAAATTCCAGTTACCAAAAGACACTCTAAGAGAGTAAAAAGGGGCCTGGCACAGTGGCTCCCTCCTGTAATCTCAGCACTTTGGGAGGCCAAGGCAGGTGGATCCCTTGAGCCCAGGAGTTCAAGACCAGCCTAAGCAACATGGCAAAACCTGGTCTCTACAAAAAAAAAAAAAAAAAAAAAAAAATTAGCCAGGCATAGTGGTGCTTGCCTGTAATCCCAGCTACTGGGAAAGCTGAGGTGGGAGGATCGCTTGAGCCCAGGCTGTCGAGGTTGCAATGAGCTGAGATCACACCACTGTACTCCAGCCTGGGTGACAGAGTGAGATCATATCTCAAAAAAAACAAAACAAAACAAAAAAAAGAGTAAAAAGGCAAGAAAAGAAGAAGATACTTGTTATATGCACACACACATACCCAAACACACACACATATCTATCTCCAACAATAGACTCTTACCAGAAAATATAAAGAACTTGTATAAATCAATAAAAGAAAGACAACTAATTTTTTAAGAAAGCTCAGTACAAAAATAGTCAAAAGCCTTTACAGGTAATTCAGGAAAGAGGATATCTAAATAATCAGTAAACTTCTGAAGACGTGATTGATTTCAATAGTCATCATGGAAATACTAATGAAAATGTCAAATAAACTACAGTAAGATATGCTTATCAAAACGGCTAAAATGAAAAAAAAAAAAGAGGTAATACCAAGTGCTGGTGAGGATGCTAGGCAACTTGAACTGTCTCACACCATTGGTGAGCATACAAACTGGTACAACCACTTTGGAAAACTAGTGATATATGTTAAAAGTGAACATACACATGTCCTCAGACCCAGCAATTCCACTTCTAAAGGGGGCATATGTTCACCAAAAACATCTACACAAGTGTTCATAGCAGCAATATTTATAATAGCCCCAACACAAATATTCCATTAAAAGTAGTACAAATGAATAAATCTTGGTTTAGACTTGCAATATATATACAATTTTCTCTACAGCAATTAGAATGAATAAAATAATGCTACCTGCATCAAAATCAATAAATCGGACAAATGTGGTATTAAAAGAAGCCAGAGACTTAAAAAAATATGTTCTGCATGATTCCATTTATATAGAGTTCGAAAACAGGCAAAACCAATTTATGAAATTAGAAGTCCAGATCGTGTTTGCTGTTGGATGCAGGAAGGGGGTTCTGGAGTTTGGGTTCTGTTTTATGGGCTTGGGGTGTTCACTTTGTGAAAATTCATAGAGCTGCACTTTTATGGTTTGTGTACTTTTCTGTATGTATTTCATACTTCAAAAAATTTCAATAGGCCTGGCGCAGCAGCTCATGCCTGTAATCCCAGCACTCTGGCAGGCAGATCACATGAGGCCAGGGGTTGGGGACCAGCCTGGGCAATATAGCAAAACCCCATATCTACTAAAGATACAAAAAAATTAGCTGGGTGTGGTGGCACGTGCCTGTAATCCCAGCTACTTGGGAGGCTGAGGTGGGAGAATTGACTGAGCCCAGGAGGTTGAGGCTGCAGTGAGCAGAGATCATGCCACTGCTCTCCAGCCTGGGCAACAGAGTAAGACTGTCCCAAAAAAAAAAATTCAATAAAGTGGGTAAAATGACATCTTCTAACAAATATACAAGGCAACTTGGGACCTAGTAAGCAGTTTGGCTCCGTTTAGGTTTTCTATCTCTCCAGAGGCCTGGGAGTAGCATGGTGAACTAACGGATAAGAGCCTAGCCTAGCCCAGCCCAGCCCAGCCCAGCCTAGCTCACTTAAGTGTTTGTCAGAGGCATTGCTGTGTCATCAGCTCAGTCAGAGGTTCCTTCTGGAACCCTGAGACATAACAGCTAAACTGTATACAATTTCCTTAATCCCATGCTTCCCTGAGGTCTGTTTTCAAAGAATTACTTCCAGAGCAGATGAAGTTAATAATTCCAGGTTAATCATCCAAGATCATCTTTAGGTGCCAGTAATCTAAGGACTTAAAAATGATTGGCTTTTCATGTCATTTACTTCTTTATTTATTTATTTATTTATTTACTTAAATTCAGAGGCAGAGCTGCTTAAAAAGCAGATAGAGTGGCAGATTCCATGTCTACTATGGGGCTCAATTATATGCCTCTGCATACTACAAGGGCCCTCCTCTCCTTCCTGAAAGGAAGTAATTTTACCTAAGTAGGGGTAAGATTCTTGTATTGTGTTATTTTCTGAACAAACATATAATTTGGGCTGCAGACACATGCAAATATTATGAGGCTCTTGGAGGTGCCTGGCTAGGAGCTACAAATATGTGTCATCCCCCAAGAATTCAGAGCTCAGTGGCAAGGATACCTGAAATCAGCCTCGAAATTCATTAAGCAGCTGTTCTCTACCGGCTGCTAGATCCTGAGTCAGTGAGGATAGAGATGAGAATACATCAATTCCTCTAAAGACTGCCATACAGGAGAAGTGGAATGGTGAATGCTTCTATAGTTACTTGAAAAAATAACCACCACCATCACTGCCTACATTGGACTCTTGGAAGATATTTATGACAAAATTCCCAAAGGCTGGTCATGCATCTAATCAACTGTATGTCCAGATAAAGAACATCTCCAGGCTTTCAGGAAGCTTTGCTTTAATAGCACACAAATAAATGAACAAAGATTGTATGGCATAATAAATGTTGTAACAGCAGGAAACACAAGGTATTGTGACAGCTCTTGGAGGTTGAGCTGCTAACTCAAACTAGAGAGGTTAAGAAAGTCTGGGAACTAGCTGGCTGTCGAATGCTCTAGAATCATAACCCCATTTTGTATACTATAGTGTTTTGTCTGCCTCCCTGAATTTAAAACAAGGTATTTCTTTCAGAAGGGACCTAGTCAATCACATGGCAGCAAATTAGGCCACTAAATAGCAGACATTCTCCCAGATCTTGAGTCACAGTGTGCCCAGCTTGAAAGTTAATTAGGACTCTGGTCTCCAAGTTTGGGGTCCAAGGAGAACCCCTGAAGCTTTGCTGAAAATCACTGACACGAGGCAGAAGGCAAGTCAGAGTAATATTTTTAGGTTTTATGGCTAGCTTTGGGGAAAACGGGTTCAGATTACTACTAATTTAACCCATCCTGGGGAAGAGGGAGTCTATTGGGTTGGTGCAAAAGTAATTGTGGTTTTTGCCATTACTTGTAATACCTTCTATGGCTAGCCTCAGGGGAGAATGGGACTGAGAGACAGGACAGCAGGAAAAGATCAAAGAAAAACTTTTGCTCTTAAGGCTGATTCTGAGGCCTTCATTTTGAGGTATTGTTTTCTGAGCCCCAACATCCACAATAGCCGTCTCCTAGAAGCTGAAATCCAAGTCCATGAACTGATGCAAAAATTTCTGCATTAAGTAGGTGGAAGAACAGGTGTCGTGCAGGCAAGGTGGCCACCATATGAAGGACTATTCCATAGAACAGTCTCCTTCTCTTGTTTCTGTTTATATATCTAACCACAAAAGCATGGTCTCAAGCACCCCAAATATCCCCTCCCCCAGCATCATATTGGGAATCTCTGAGGCCCACTGCTATATTCATTGGTATACTGGCCCCTGGTCCATGGCATATGCATCTACCAAAGACTAGGCTCAGAAAGCAGATAAACTTTTATATTTTTCAGAATGAGGAAGAAAGAGCTCAAGGACTCCCTCTGACATCAGGGCAATTGCAGTGCTTAGTGTGTGGGGATCGGGAGCTGGGGAAAAGGTCAATGAGTGAAACTGAAAAGTTGCCCCCCACTTCTGCAATACCTCAAACATGTGGCATCTTTCCACAGCCACCTTCGTGCAAAGTCCAAAGACCAGCACTACTCTGACTAGACACCTAGTACAAAGTTGGGGGAAAGAATGCCATAGTGGGAAGCCACTGTCACACACCAGTCCAGAGAGCTGTGTCATTATAAATAATGAAGGACAGTCACAGAGATGATACCCCATGTCTTTATAAGAAGCCCCAATAGAATACTAATGCCAGCCATAAAAATAAGGATGAGTTTGCGTCCTTTGGTAGGGACCATGGATGCAGCTGGAAACCATCATTCTTAGCAACTATCACAGAAGACAAAACCAATACACAGCATGTTCTCACTCATAGGTGGGAACTGAAACATGAAGATCACGTTGGACTCGGGAAGGGAACAATCACACACTGGGGCCTAATCATAGGGGAGCGGGGAGGGGGGGAGGGTTGCAATTGGGGAGTTATACACGATATAAATGGATGATTGATGGGTGGCTGACGAGTTGATAGGTGCAGCACACCAACATGGCACAAATAATACATATGTAAACAAACCTGCGACATTATCACATGTAGCCTAGAACTTAAAGTATAATAAAATAAAAATAAAAATTAAGAAGCCCCAATAAACCAAACTGCTGGATCTGGTAACTGTCTGGTCTTTTCTGTTTGTTAACTTTCTCTGGCTTTAATCCCAGAGATGACAGTGAACTTTGATTCTTACGTTGCATTTGTATGTGGGAATTCCTGTTGTGCTACCTTAGAAACTGATCCTAGGCAAAACACCCAAAGCTATTTAGGCTTGGTTTTTGGCATCCTGCCTATTCTAGCCCAACATATAACTCCTTTCCATTCTTCGTTTGGTCTGTATTACACTAACAGTAGCAGCAGCTATTAGAGACTGCACTCTACTGTGTAATCGGGGTTCAGAGGATAGTTGACCATGGTATTCTACATCAGGGATCAGCTAGACTCTGCCCATGGAGAATCCTGGAATCTAAACAACACAAAAGGGAAAAAGCTGTCAGAATAGATTCAGTAATACATTTTCTAGCATAATAATAATGTTTATTAGTAAGTCTTACCTAACCTTATACAGTACAAATATTTTCTATTCATCAGGGATATTTTTAAATGTTAGCCAGATTTTTTTAAATCTTCTAGGAAAAAAAACTATATCACTACAGTTTTCACAAACAAATCATCTTACTCACAGAGCAATGTCTATGATAATTAATTTGAATGTGGTCAAGGTAGTTGGTTTGGCAAATCATCTACACTGCAGCCCACATCCACCCTAACCCTTAGTCCTTAGTCCATTATGATAATTTGGCAAAAGAATGTGGATGGAGCACAAAAATCCAACAGGCCAGCATTACATCAGCAAAAGAAAGCCATCCACAGCAAAATTGACACCAAGATTAAAGTGTTTAAATATTCATTATTGTTTAGATTGCTAGTAGTAAAAGAAAGTCTGAAATTGATCTGTAATAATTAACCATCTAAGAAAATTGAGTTAAAACTATTAGTGGAAACTTTCCAGACAAGCTACCCTAAGGCAATTGTGAATTGAATAAGGATATTTTAGTGTTAAGAAATTATTTATTTAAATTTATCTGAAGTCTTCCACCTCCAGCCCTCTGCCCTTCCACTTCTCATCCCAAATGAGCAACTGAAGCTATGAGAATTCATAAGGATGTTCTTTAGCTTGAAAAGGGAGAGGGGGCAGGAATGAAAACAGAGATGAAAAAATGCCCTCCTTTTCTTCTGTTGACAGAAACTAATCATTGCTGCATAATTGTTGCTGTCTGCTTAAACTGTTTCAGGGGTGGTGGAAAGGAAGGTGTGGCAAAATGAGCATCTGACCGAGAAGCCCTCAGTAATTCATTAATTTCAGGGTAGTGAACCTTTTCAGCTCTGTAAATGGACTGTGAATGACAAAAGTCTCTCAGATTAGAAGCAGGAGCTCAGTGAGAGACCCAGAGGGAACAAGTCCTCTGGATAAGAGAAAGGCGTGTTCCACTGCCAGCTGTGACAGAGACAGGTGTGTGGCAGACAGTCTCCAGGGAAGATGTCTTCAACTGCTTGGGCTTCATCATCCAAGGGTATAGCCTGCTTAGAAACTAATTAGCAAAAGTACTGCATGCCAACCACTGAGGACATCAAGAGCCTCATGGGGAAGAGGGTCAGTTCTCCAATTTCACAATGCATGAAGGCTTCTTAAAGGCTATTAGTGTAAACTTTTTAATGTTTTGTGTACAGTCCTACTCATATGCATGAGAACCGACTTGCTGACCTTGTAATGTCCCCTCCAGCCTTATGTGAGGTAGCATACTGAGAGGACAGGGAACACTAGCTTTGGAATCAGAAGTCCAATTGGTAACTGGAGGATTTCTCTTGGAGGAGCCACTTAATATCTGAAGTCTCAGTTTCGAGACTTCAAAATGGGGTTGAAAATACCAGTTTTGTTTATCTCATAGTCTATTATGAAAATTACACTATATACGTATATATTTTGATAAAATATAAAGCTTTGTATGAACATACATTATCTTTAAAAACTATCCGTGATGCTGGGTGCAGTGGCTAACACCTGTAATCCCAGCACTTTGGGAGGCCAAGGCAGGAGGATTCCTCGAGCCCAGAAGTTTGAGACCAGCCTGGGCAATATAGTGAGACCCTGTCTCTACAAAAAATAAAAATAAATTGGCTGCACTAGGTGGCACACACTTACAGTCCCAGCTATTAGGAAGGCTGAGGCAGGAGGATTGCTTGAGCCCAGGAATTTGAGGCTGCAGTGAGCCATGATTGTGCCATGGTACTCCAGCTTGGGTGGCAGAGTGAGACCTTGTCTCAAAACAAAACAAAACCAAAAAAAAAAAAAGAAAAAGAAAAAAACCTAAAAATAATCATCAAAACCATCTGTGGAAGATTATGGAAAATGACTAGCAGAGTCAGCCAACAGGAGGCAGACAGAATACAGGAACTGCAATCACCCCATTGAGGTGTTTTCTAATTTCTGTACCTAGAAAAAGGATATATCTGATAAGGAAATATCAGAGTATAAATTCTGAAGGGCAAGAACCAAGTCTTAGACAACTTTGTGCATCCCATAGCACCGAGTGTAGTCCTTGACAGGTAGTAGATGCCAATAAATATTTGTTGAATTGTACCACCTGACTTCAGCTTCCAAATTTATGAATTGATTAGCTAAGAGGTGAAAGTCAGTAAACTGGCAAGAGGAAGAAGAGGGGCCTTACTTTTTCACAGGGAGAAACAGGCTTGCCATTGTGGTCTTTATTGTGCCTTCGCTGTGCCGCCTTTTCTGTTCTGAACATAGACTGCTCCTGAGCACTCTAAATTGTCAAGAGCTCTGTAGGCTTCCCAGAGGAGCAGCTTTGTGTGGCTAAACACAGGACATACATTCTTTTTGCACTTTTTGGGGGGTAGGTTTACTGACATAGTCATTGTCCCTCTCTTCCTGGCCTTAGCCCTCTGCAGATCTAGTTATGCTGTTTAGGTTCATGAAGTACAAATTAGCATAATCCGATTATATTAGCTGCTGAGGGGCGTCTTTGGTCTGAAAAGCAGAGAAAAGAAAAAAGTGTCTCACAAAGAGGGGAGCCTGGAGGATGGAAGGGGAGGGAGGGCGGGCAATCGCTCCTGTGCTGCTGGCCTGAAAGCTTGCACCTGCACAAGCCCTCTTGTAAATAAGGACTCTTAGATGGTATTAAACAGGGGACTGAGGAGCCTGGGGGGGCTCAGGGAGGTAAGCATGGGGAAGAGAAAGGCAAGACAGCAGCTCTGCATCCCATTAATTGATTTATCTGGATTGGCAAAGCAGGGGTTGCTGACAGAGAAGAATGTCCGTTTGATTCCTACTCAGCATTGAGAGTGGGTCAGCCTCATAATCTGGTCTATCGAGATAACGTTTTAGAATCTCTGCAAGAGACTGATAAGGGGTTTACTTGCAGGGAATAATGTCCATTGGATGTTTGACTTCAGTACTTTCTGAATGGGACTTCCGTATCTTTTCCTTTATTTCTGGAAAAGGAAAAGCCAGGCGATGGTAGTTGTTTTAGGCCTTTGGGTAAGGTGTACTTTTAAAACTACCAAAGAAAAACCCAGCAATCCACTTGTTAGAGGAGGTGACACAGGAACATTTTTGACTGGGTGCACCTTTCTCTGCTATAGACAGTTTATGGGTTTGATCAAAGTTTTCATGATAAGAAAGGGACTGTATTTGTGAAGTAAATGTTGCATTTCAAGCAAGTCATTTCTTTTACCATTCCTAGTTGAAAAAAGACTATTTCCCCAATCCCCACCACCCCCCCCCCAAAAAAAATGGAGAAGCCCTGAAACACAGAAGTCCCTGCACTTTCTGAGGACTCAGAATGTTTCCATGATTCTCAGGGAACATAAAATATGTTTAACTCTATGGGACCGAAAGGAAGCCATAGGTTAGGCCTGATCTGTGACAAGATTTACCTCTAAGGTCAGGTGCAGAAGAGAAGGAATCACCTCCAGCTAGAGAAGGCTTGCTTCTGCTGAGATATCTTCCTAAGTGTCATTCAAAGTAATTTAAATGCTGCGAGCAACAGACATCCCCATCACTTCTTTTGGATAATTTTTCCTTACCAAAGAATTCTTCTGGGTAGAAAACTCAGACCACCAACCAAATTAATCTATGCATTTTTTTTTTCTTTATTTCCATCATTGCCTGCCTGCAGTTAGCATTTACCTCACAGGAAGTTTCTTTCTTAGAGGCAAAAGAACATATTAAAATAAATTTGACCTTTGCTGAAGGCAGACATGAGCTCAGAGCCTGCCTTGCTGTTGGCTGTGTGATCTGAAGTTTGCCTCTTAAAACTTTTTTAAGCCGCAATTTCCCAAACTGTAAGCTGGAGCAAATACCTCCATTTAATGGTTGTTAGAAGGATTAAAGATAACTTTTATAAACTATCAGTAATAGGCATGCAATGAATATGAAACACTTCCTTGAAGTGTTTATATTTTGACTCTTTCCCCAAATAAAACTTGCCATACTCAGATACATATATGTTGTCTGCACAAAAAGGTGTATCCTGATACCCAAGCACAGTACAAGGTGTTTTCTAGTCCCAGAGGGTGTCTTTGCTCTGTTTCCTCTGCTGTTTTACCAGTTCATCCATCCTTCTCAACTTCTGTGATGGGGCATCTTTCCCCCTGGAGCCTAGAGCCATAAAGCCTCTTAGAGAGGGATGAAGGAGACACTGCAAGGTTGTTTTCAGAAGCTCTGGAGCCTAGGGAAGAAATTTAGTCTGGGAAGGCAGGTAGGAAAATACTTTCTTCTTGTGTTGGTTTTATTTTTTTCTTTAGACAGAGTTTCGCTCTTGTTGCCCAGGCTGGAGTGCAATGGCACAATCTCGGCTCACCGCAACCTCTGCCTCCCAGGTTCAAGCGATTCTCCTGCCTCAGCCTCCTGAGCAACTAGGACTGCAGGCGTGCACCATCATGCCCAGCTAATTTTTGTATTTTTAGTAGAGATGGGGTTTCACCGTGTTGGCCAGGATGGTTTCCTATCTGCTAGAAGCCAAGGTAAGCATTCGGAACACCTTCAGTGTGAGATGGGGATCTGGAGGCCTCATATCCAGAGGAAAGGGTAAGAAGCAGGTCAGGGGAAGGCCTAGGAAGCTCATTGACTCTGACAGCCCAAATCTCTCTCAGGCTGCAGGTGGACACATGGTGTTTCATGCATCCTCTTACAGAGACAGAGTGGTGGAATGGCAGTGGCATAAAAGCAAGTGGACAAGGTATCCTTAGTCAGACAAGGCGCTCTGCAGATATAAATTATTTTTGTGCTTTCCCATATAGATTTTAGTAAAGGTTCATTGTGGAAATGTTTGACTTTTTCAGAAATATTTTATTATAATGGTTAAGATATAGATGAGGAACATAATTTGTCTGTATATGAAAATAAAATTATACCATGACCAAATAAGATTTCTCCAAACAATGCAAGAATATATATTAATATTATATATCATATCCATCTCCATAGCTATCAGGTCTTTCATTAAAATTTATTACCCATCAGGTAGAATGACCTTCAGCAAAAAAGAAAAAAAAAATATTATCTGGTTCTTTTTGGGGGGAGAGGGTAGTGAAGATGCTCTGCCTGCTCTATGCCCCAGGAGGTTTACCTATACGCACCTCAGCCTCCATCACTCTGGCCTCCCTGCCTTGGTTGGTTGTGGCCAATGTAAGGCAGTGGCAGAACAGCAGGTGGGAGGAGAGAAAGAGGTCACGGTATTTATCCCCCTCCCCATATCTACAACCACAGCTGCTATCAGACAGCCCCTCCCCCTCCCGTGGCCACACCTTCGCTGGGTTCCAGTTACCCTGGGGACTAGCAGTGGGTAGCAGGAGACTTAGGCTTCGCCTTTACCCAGCAATCTCACTCCTGGGCCACACTTGTCAAGCAGTTGTTGTCAACTGAAACTTTATTTTTTTGTCGTTTCCTTCCTCTTTTGGATTTTTTTTTGTTCCAGCCCAAGGGTATGTGTCCTCTTAGCTCAGCCTGCTAAGGGTCAGTGTACAGGGTACTCATCTATCAAGACCTAGTGGACCCAGGGTCCTCTCTCTTCCTTGTGTCAGAGTTCCAGGGAGCACGTTTTTGAAACTCCTTTTTTTAGAGCCAAATTTAGAATGTGGTGAGGGAGCAATTTTTTTTCAATTGGAATTTACTTTAAAAATGTAATTTTAAGTTCGTAAGAAGTCTTATTAAAAGAGAGGGAATATTCAGCATCTCCTGGCCCCCCATTTCCTGCATCAGAAGCCTCAAAGATAGGACCTCACAGCAAGATTTTAAACTGAATCCAGAAAGACAAAAACCTCAGAGTAAAGGAAGACTTTCTAACTACAACTCAAAATCCAGAACCATCAAATTGATTAATTGTACTATATTAAAATAAAATTTGAATATATGGCACATACCATAAACAAAGTCATAGGACGATTGAAATATTGGGGGAAAATATTTGTAGCCCACAGCACAGAAAAGGAGTTGATCTCCTTCATAGATAAAGAGCTTTTAGAAATTGGGGAAGAAAAAAAGACCAACAGCCCAGTAGGAACAAAGGGCAAAGGACATTTAAGAGAGTCCACAGAAACAGAAATACAAACAACTCACAAACATGTTAAATCAAGTTGAGCATATTGCTGCCTCCTTACATATTTTAAGTTCAGCCTAAAAGTTTCTCTGTACATCGTGAACCTTAACAAGTAAACCCATCATAGCCTACACTTGTGCCAATCACCGAGTTTTGGCCAATCAAATGTGGCCAACTGTTCAAACCATGTTCAAATAAGGCAAACGCCCACCTGTAACCAATGCAGCTATTTCTGTACTTCACTTCCCTTTTCTGTATGTCACTTTCCTGTTTCTGTCCATAAATCTTTCACCACATGGCTGTGCTGGAGCCTCAGAGCCTACTCTGGCTCGGAAAGCTGCCTGATTTGCAAATTGTTTGTTGCTCAATTAAGCTCCTTTAAATTTAATTTGGCTGAAGTTTTTCTTTTATCACATACGATGTCAGCCTCATTCATAATAAGAAAAAGGAAAACTAAAACCACCTTGAGACAACATTTTCACCTATCAGATTGGCAAGTATCCCAGCAATTGTCAACATAACCTGAAGGTGAATTTGTGCAGAAACAAGAGCACCCATACATTGCTGCTAAGATTGCATTCATTCTACAGGTGTACCTGCCCACTTGGGAAATCGCGTGTTACACGTTATTCATTGCAGCAGCATTAGTATCAGCAAAAGACTGGAAACAACACAATGGACATGATGTAATACATGCGGATATTAAAAAGAATGAGAAAGTCCCCTATGATTTGGGAAGATCTTTAGGTTATAGTCTTACCAGAGAAAAGCAGGCCAGACATGGTAGCTCAGTACTTTGGGAGGAAAAGGCAGGTGGATCACTTGAGTCCAGGAGTTAGAGACCAGCCTGGCCAACATGGCGAAACCCCATCTCTACTAAAAATACAAAAATTAGCTGGGTATGGTGGTGCGCACCTATAATCCCAGCTGCTTGGGAGGCTGAGGCAGGAGAATTACTTAAGCCCGGGAGGTGGAGGTTGCAGTGAGCCGAGATCACACCACTGCACTCCAGCCTGGTCAACAGAGTAAGACTCTGTCTTAAAAAAAAAAAAAGAAAAGCAAGATGGTGTGAAAAAGAGGAGGACATGAGAATATAGAGTTATACAGATGCTCCTCAATTTAGGATTACATCTTAATAAACCCACTGTAAACTGAAAATATCCTAAGTTGAAAATGCATTTAATGCACTTAACCTACCAAACATCATAACTTAGCCTAGCTTGCCTAAGACATACTCAGGATACTTAACAATAGTATTGGGCAAAAATCATCTAACACAAAGCCGATTTTAAAATAAAGTGTTGACTGTTTATTGAATACTGTTCTGAAAGTACATGTAATTTACTTTACTATGTAATTTACTGCATACTGTACTGAAAGTGAAAAACAAACGTTGTACGGGTCCTCAAAGTACTGTTTCTACTGAATGCATTTCACTTTCTCATCATCTTAAAGTTGAAAAATCCTAATTCGAACCACTGTAAATTGGGAACCATCTGTATTTGCATAAGGAACTACTGAAAGATAATTAAACTCTGAAAAGGGATGGGAGATAGGGTTGATAGATACAAGGTAGAAACAAGACTTTTCAATAATTGTCTTTTAGTATAATTTGGATTCTTATACCATATAAGTAAATTATCTACTCAAAAATATTTTCCAAAAGAAAAAATACTCCTGTTATTAATCCCACTCTTACCTTTTTTCTTCCTTTAAAATAGCTTTAGAAAATAACTTTTCAATAACCATTTTTTGGGCATATTATCATTTTCTCTCTCATCTTAATTGTATCTTAAACATTACTTCTAAAATATTTAAATTATAGATCTTAAAACACCATCAACTCATAAAAGATTGCAGTTGAATTGAGGCCATTTTAATTTAATATAATTATAACCCACACATGATAAAATGTACAGATTTTTAAATTTTTACACAGCTCATCGACTTAAACCTGACCAGGTCACACTTATTTTTTTAAACAGGAGTACTTAGGGGAAAATATTATGTTGACACACCTTGAAAGTTTGGTGTTTTTTAAAGTTTTGCTTAAAAAGACCCCATTTCATACCTAATGTAGATGATGGGTTCATGGGTGCAGCGAATCACTATGGCACGTGTGTACCTGTGTAACAAACCTGCACATTCTGCACATGTATCCCAGAACTTGAAGTATAATAATAATTTTAAAAAGACCCCACTTTAAGTATAAATGTGACTGTATTCTGAAAACAAATTTTTACACCTGAGTATTTCACAGTGCATTTGCCCAGATTAGGGTTCCAAGGTAAAAACTGATTTTTAGAGGCTTCCTGCTGCAGTTTGGCAAACGCGTTGTTTGTTCATTTGTTTACTTGATTGTTTTGTCCTCGGTTGCCCTCTCTCTTCTTCCTTTTCAAATCTACTCATCCAGGGATAATTAGAGCATTTTGGCTCTCCTCCCACATACTGCTGAAAAACTGAGCATGGAGCCAGTTTTTGCAGGGAAAGTTACTGATCTTCAGTCTAGCAGGAGCTGAGGAGGGGGTGTCTCTAGGGTAATATTCCATCTGTAATATTACCATACCAGGTGATGAGATTGGGAACATCCCCAGAACACCTAGGTTACTTACAGCCCTTGCTCCAGGCTCCTCCTTCCTGCGGGATTTGGCTCATTATGTAGATCTTCTATGCTCTCCAACTCTTTGGCTAGAATGTTAAAGAGAACCCAAGACCCTGGGTCTGAGGCCACCTAAACCTCATCTCTCACCTTCTCTAGTCATTCACTAGTCCAAACTGAAGGGAGTAAGGGGAATGCCAGTAGCTTTCACGGATATGACATCCCCTACTTTCTCTCACAGACCAAACAATCTCATGTAACAGACTATCCAGCCCTTTCAGGCATTTTTCAGTCACCATTGTCTTACTGTCAACATCTCTTTCAAAATCCATACTCTGTGTATTGCCAGTATGAGGTGTGAGGGGCACAATTGTACCATCTCCAGTGTACTATAGTCAGCGGAGAGAGAACAGGTACACACACACAAACATATGTGTATACACACATATATACATGCCATAAGGTAAAATCAAATCTTGATTTATTTAGTGAAAGGTTCAAAAAGTATGCTTCAGTGATCTGGCTACTGGCGCAGATGCAAGGTATTTCACCACAACATTCCACTTCCTCCAAAGTGGAAAGAGGATCTCAATGGCTATGAGACTATGTGCAAGGTAGAGTGTTGTTGAATCCAAGAGGCTGTTCTATGCTGTTCTTCAGTCTTTTAAAACCAGGTACTTGTATATCACTAGTTAAAAGAACTGATGCAAAAGTCTTAAAATATATGAAGAGAGCAAGAATTCAATTCCATATCTAGTGAACAAAACACTGTCCGTTTCCTTAAACCCTCCTTCCTCCCCAACTCCAGAGGAGCTAAAAGCGAAAGGGGGACAGCAGAAGAGGTGGAGGAGTGGATCTCCCACCCTGGGAGTGTGCACCTACCCAGCGCACACACTTGAGACCTAGGTCAAGCTTGAGCCAGAGTGGAGTTGGAGGTAGGAAGGAGATGAGATGGACTTTCAAATTGGCCCAGACTAGCTCAACACGTCATGACTGGATGGGAAGGGAAGACTAGGCAGAGCATTGTCAAAGGCAGTGACTGGAAAACAACAAAACCATGTCAAGTTGGCACGTCACCATGTCCAGACCATGGAACTAACAAGTTGTACCTGTAGGTATCACATTCAAGCCTGGCGCAGTATGACGGTCTTTTCATGGTGTCTCATCATGGTGTCAACTCCAGCCTGGTGTTTCCAAATAGGAAGCTTTTTTTTTTTTTTTCAGGGGTTGTGTTTGTTTACCCAATATCATTATTGGGTAACATACCTAGTCCACAAGGTTCCATTAAGGTGGTTAGGATGAAAAAGAATTAAGAATTCTGATGTTAAAACAGAACGCTATCTGTAAAAAGTAACCCTGGCTTTACAGAATGCAGTGATTTTGAGCAAAAAAAAACTGAGGGTCAAATTCGGGCTCTGCAGTGGAAATGTGGGCAAGTTAGATAACCTTCTACACTTCAGTTTCTTTATCTGCAAAATGGGAACAGTGATATTGATATAGTCTATTCATATAATATAACATAGCTCATATTATATTAACAATATAATATTGTTACAAAGATTAGATGAGCTGATACACAGGAAGCTCTTGGCAGAGTGCTGGCATGTAGAAAGTACTCAGCCAGCCGGGTGTGGTGGCTCATGCCTATAATCCCAACACTTTGGGAGGCCAAGGCAGGAGGATCACTTGAGGCCAGGGGTTCAAGACCAGCCTGGGCAACATAGTGAGACCCTATTTCCAAGAACAAATAATAAGTAAAAATAAAATAAAAAAGGAAGCACTCAGCCAATCTTGATTTTACCTCTTAATATTGTAATTTTATAAGTGTTGTAAATAATTGTGAAATAGATACTTATGTACACAATTTTCAGTAGAGACAGGGTTTCACCATGTTGACCAGGATGGTCTCGATCTCTTGACCTTGTGATCCACCCACCTCGGCCTCCCAAAGTGCTGGGATTACAAGCGTGAGCCACCGCACCCGGCCCAATTATTTTTTGATAGGTTCCTAGAAGGATAATGACTTAGGTTCAAGTGTATGAGCATATTGACTACATTCTGTTTTTAAAGCTTACCAGTAAAGACAATTAAATAGCTTGCTTCATTGGACTATCAGGGAATTGTTGGCTCTGGAAATTAAATTCTTAGAATAAATGCTAGCTGGTAGATTACAAACATAAGGTTTATCTATAAATCTAGTGCTCTTCAAAATCTCTTTGTGATAAGTCATTAGCAATAAAGAGAAAATAAAATGGAGCGTTTCTCTGTTTACAGTAAACTCTAATGGGCGCAGAAGTGCAAGTGTCATTCAGGAGACCCTGCCCCTGCTTTCTGTAATCCCTTAACTGCATTCATTCCTTGGCATTCCCTTCCTAACACCTGCCCTTTAAATCCTTCACTTTGCATTGCCATTGGACTTTTAGATTTCCTCCTTATCTTTGACCTTTTAATTTAAGGATGTGACTTCTGGCTAACCTTTGGCCTGTGGGTCAGCAGTTAAGCTGTCCATTCTCCCAGGCTCTTTCATCTTTTGCCTTTTTAGGGACAAAGCCAGTCATGCATAACTTAATACTTATTTTGGTCATCTCAAGCCATTCTTAGGTGACGAAACCTCATAAGGCAGGTGCTGCCAGGGGTATCCTTGAATAGGAATTATGAGAAACTAACTTTTAAGAAGAGTATTAGACTTTGGGTTTCTCAGAAAAATTCAGCCTGTTCAAGTTTCATTTCAAAGTCATCTTTTAGAGAAAGCTAAAAGAGTACTTTTAACAGAGCCAGACTTGACATAAGTTTTCACATTTTGAAAGTGGGGGTCATTTGCAGTGCTGCTGTAGGGATTAAATATTAGAAACTCTTCCTGAACTCAAGCAGATTTTAGCTTTTTAGGGGAAACAATACACACAGATATCTATAACATAAGGTAGAAGAAGTAAGGATCATAAAACACATAAGGGGATTCTAAGGAAGGAGAGATTAGATTAAGTAGTAGAAATCTAGGAGGACTTCACGTAAGAGAGGGTGTTTAAGATCAGCCATGGGCTGGTGCAGTGGCTCATGCCTGTAGTCCCCTCACTTTGGGAGGCCAAGGCAGGAGGATTGCTTGAGCCCAAGAGGTTGAGACTAGCCTGAGCAAGACGGTGAAACCGTTTCTACAAAAAAATAAAAAATAAAAAAAATTAGCCAGGTGTGGTGACATGCACCTGTAGTCCCAGCTACTCAGGAGGCTGAGACAGGAGGATCCCTTGAGCCCCGGAGTTTGAGGCTGCAGTGATGGTGCCACTGCACTCCAACCAGAAGAAAAAAGATCAGCCATGTGGAATTTGGCACACGTGGAGGGGTGAGTAGAACAAGTGAGAATGGGGGCATTAATCCAAGCATCTGGCATCACAGGAGTAAAGTCACAAGTAGCAAAAAGTGGGCATGTTCAGGGATCTTTAAGTAAAGCAGTTTCATTGGCATGTAGACTACGTATAGGCATTGTGAAGGGTGAAGGGAAGGACACACTGGGGCCAGGCTGCAGAGGGCCTGGTTTGCTAGGGGATGGCATTTGTCTCAATCTGGTCGACAAGATACTGAAGGTTTTGTAGCAGAGAAGTGATATGACTACAGCCGTGATTTGAGAAGGACCATTAGGGAGCTGTGAGAAAAGTGACATGAAGAGGAAGAAGACTGATTTCAGGTGATGCTGGGCTTTTTTCTATACTAAAGTCCATGGGGGAGCTGGTGGGAGGTCGCGGGGACGTGTCAAAGCCAGGATAGTGGCTGTGAAGATGAGAGAAGGGGTGAATGTGCTTAGTAAATTTATGATATTTTTCTTTAAATGAAAAGAACAATTTCTTTTCTTAAATAATTTATTTGCAATAAATTAACAGTTAAATAACAAAGTATAATCAATGGTTAAAAATTCACAAAACATCAACAAATAAAATCTTTGGTTGATATATCTAATCACATTTTACATAGTACAATAATTGAATTTCAGTAAAAAGACATATGAAGAAGATTACTGAATGCTATTGAAAAGAGACTAGCAAAATGATAAGGTGCTTTTTCATTTTCAATCCTAAAATCCTTGGTGGCTGATCAGGGCTCTAGAAAGGCTAAACACAGTGTCTGCAGACCTGGATCTGGGTCCTGGGTTTCCACTAACTGTGCATGTGACCTCTGGAAGTCACTTCAAATCCCTCTAGAACCATTTTCTCCTCCGTAAAATGAGGGACTGGCATTAGCCCATCAAATGATCTATATGAATCAATGGACCTCTTTATACCTGGTTTCTAGAAGTTTCTAGTGGTGTCCATTGCAGACTAAACACTTTTTCTTTTTTTTTTTTTTGAGACAGAGTCTGCTCTCTGCTGGAGTGCAGTGGTGCGATCTCGGCTCACTGCAACCGCCGCCTCTCAGGTTCAAGCGATTCTTCCTCCTCAGCCTCCCGAGTAGCTGGGATTACAGGCACTCGCCACCACACCCAGCTAATTATTTTTAGATATGGGGTTTCAACATGTTGTCCGGGCTGGTCTCGAACTCCTGGCCTCAGGTGATCCTCCCACCTCGGCCTCCCAAAGTGCTGGGATTACAGGTGTGAGCCGTGGCACCCACCCCCACTTTTGTTTAAGTTATAGAGTAGCACAGGTTATATAATCTGTTGACACTATTCTGTTGGGCTCAAATGATCTATAAACGGATGTAGCATCCAGGGAACCATAATGTTTTTGAATCATAAATTCTTGCTACTGCCATCACCAAGCCTTAAGTAGAGGACACCAGAGAAGAATCTAGAATGATTTTTGAGTTAGCTTCCAGTCTCATGAATACCTTGTCAAGGTTTTGGTCCACAATTGACTATATTTTCTTTTGACAGNCATAATGTTTTTGAATCATAAATTCTTGCTACTGCCATCACCAAGCCTTAAGTAGAGGACACCAGAGAAGAATCTAGAATGATTTTTGAGTTAGCTTCCAGTCTCATGAATACCTTGTCAAGGTTTTGGTCCACAATTGACTATATTTTTCTTTTGACAGAAATCAAAAGATTTTTTTTCTTTTTTTCTTCTTTTTTTCTTCTTTTTTTCTCTTTCCTTCTTTTCTTTGAGACATGCTGCTCAGGCTGGCCTCAAACTCCTATTATCAAGCAGTCCTCCCACCTCAGCCTCCCACGTAGCTGGGACTACAGGCACATGCCAACACACCTGGCTTAACAGTAGCTTTAACCAAACACGACTTGGTGTACAAAAATGCAAGCAGGCAAAAGAAATCATTTAGGAGGTGAATTACATAAATTAATGATTTAAAGGTTCATTTATTTATTATAGGATTATTTGCAAGATTTCTTTAAATGATATCCCCCTCACATAGGTTAATGAGAACTTGATCTCCTCATGACTTTTCAGGAGCACTCTGTTACATTTCAGTGGAAAGGCCCTCTTTGTCAAAGAAGATCATGGCCCCCTTTGACACAGATCATGGCCCCAGCAGCAGAAAAGTGGACTCATCCTGGGTAGAGGGGCAAAATCCTATATCTAGGCAAAGAGATACTCTACACTTTCCTTGGCAACATGTTAAAACAAAGCTGATAAAAAAATACCGCAAAAAGTGTTATTTTGATTTAATTTCAGATGAGAGAGTGATGTTAATGGACAACTGTCATCAAAACTTTGAAATGTACTATCACCTGGTAATTTGGGGGTAAGCTTGTGTCCACATAAGCTAGTGAGCAACAAAAATGCACATTCAGGGAAACCATTTTGATCTCTTTGCTTATGTGTTTCCCTGGACTATGCTGGGTCCGTGGGGAAGCTGACAAAATGCAGTTTAAATAAAGGGCCTAGAAGGAAATCTTACTGGTTCAGATAAATGCATTGTGTTACAAGTATGAAAACTGTATAGAGTTTAATGACATAATGACCTTTCTATTTCAGGGGAATGAGATGGTAAGAGTTTCATTCAGCTTTCTTCCAATCACCACACCAAGGAGGCTCATTTCAACCTTTCACAAGTAAAACACCTTCTTTCTGAGTGGCAGGAAATTTAAATTCCTCCATTGTGTATACACTGGAAATCCCTAATCTCAAATCCATCAATTTCCTACCTATGGTTCAGAACGTTTTAAAACCAATGTACTGTCAAGAACTTTGGGGAAAGAAAATGTCCCAGAGATAATCAAATGACATTATTTGTATTCCAGGTTCAACTATGGGATTTATCTTTGACTCCAAGTATCATCAGGGTGGCATATGGTGATGGATTCTGCCAGATCCATGCTATTTCATTGACTTGTTGGGTACCAGTCCTCCCAGCCTAAGATTAAGCTTGATTACCCTTTATCAAATACATCTCATTTTTCAAAACCAACTTTAAAATCTGTGCTGAGGGAAGGATATGCTACTCATTCATCTAAGATCCATTATGAGAAAACTTTTTTTTTTTTTTTTGGAGACAGCTAATGCTCCGTAGCAAAGAAGACAAATTACAAATTCATTAGTTCATTAGAGTCTGGTATTACATTTCTATTGTTTACTCTAAATGTTTTGTTTAAACTAAGCTCTCTGTTAAATGAGTCGTTAAATGGTAATGTGTGGATTTTCATAATCATAATTGAATTTTACAGGTCTTAAATCAGCAGGAGTTCAGGCTGAGTGAAACGTTTTAATGCATGACATGTGAAACGAAGGCTTTAGCTAACTTGCTTCAGCTAACTGTTTTTCATAAGAAAACTATGAGCTCTAACACATAAATTATCCAGTCCTTTCCTCTCACAGATATAATCCACTATTTGACTTTAGAAATCACGTATGTACAAATGGCTCAGCACAAGTAGCAACTCACACTTTCACAGTTGAAAGGACACAGAACCGTTCCACATATCTCTGCTGCATTCCTGTAATCCCCACACCTTAGTCGGGGCTGGGGGCGGAGATGTCTTTTCTCCACAGATTTTTCCCACAAGTCTCCCAGGTTGGTTTCTGCAGGGGTTATCTTTCTATTCATCAATCTTAAGATTTATTTTGTTCACCTTTGATCAAATACATCTCATTTTTCAAAACCATCTTTAAATCTGTTCTGAGGGAAGTATATGCTGCTACTCTCATTCATCTGAGACCATTATGAGAAAACTTTTTTTTTTTTTTTTTTTTTTGAGACTGAGTCTCACTCTGTTGCCTAGGCTGGAGTGCAGTGGTATGATCTTGGCTCACTGCAACCTCCCCCTCCTGGGTTCAAGCGATTCTCATGCCTCAGCCTCCTAAGTAGCTGGGATTACAGGTGCACACTACCACACCTGGCTCATTTTTGTATTTTTAGTAGAAACGGGGTTTCACCATGTTGGCCAGGCTGGTCTCGAACTCCTGACCTCAGGTGATCTGCCCATCTCAGCCTCCCAAAGTGCTGGAATTACAGGCGTGAGCCACTGTGCCCAGCCCATCAATCTTAAATTTATTTTGTTCACCCTTGATCAAATCTCATTTTTCAAAACAAACTTTAAAATATGTTCTGAAGGCAGTATATTCTACTTATTCATCTGAGATCCGTTATGAGAAAACTTCTTTCTTATAACTGAAGACAATGAGTAAACAATGATTTTCAACCATTTTTTTTTTTTTTACTTAGAATTTTTTCTCCAAAAGTCTTATTCAGAACCTGGATTTAAAATAGGCAGAGGTAGGCGGCTCTACCTGACATCTCGGGGGTGACAGCTCACAAGTGACATTCCTCCTGGCTCCTTTCAGCTCCCTGCAGCTGTGCCTGAGCCACCTCCCAGGAAGCTAAAATTCATGCTTCACAAGTTATCATCAAGTCAGCTCTGGAACATGCAAAAGTCTGTCCACAGGCAGTGACTTCTGAGCAAGTGCTGCCCTGGGAGATGACAGCCAAGAGCCACACTAAGGAATGTGGTGGCTTGGGCCAGGTGAAGGAACCTGGTAGTTCTCAAGCGGAGTCCTGTCCTCCAGACCTGGCAGGTGGGGTCCTTGAGGGAAGAGCCCCAGAATGTTCCCCTGAGCAGGCACTCCCGTCTGTTGCAGGCTTTGGTCCCCCAAGACCTTGACCAAGAAGTTGATATACCTCATTGCTAGGCGAAGCGTTTCATTTTGCTCAGCTTTTGTCTGGAGGGTGAGTGGGGATGAGCTTCCTCAGCTTGGCAAAGGCGCTGTTGACATTCTGCTGCCTCCACCGCTCCCTGGTATTTGTGAAGATCTTCCTGGTCATGTTTGAGTTCCTGAGATGGAAAGAGAAACGGCCCTCAGGGCCAGTATCTTATAAGAGGCCTGATTGTTATCACATGTCCTGCCAAGAACCTGAGATGTTAGATTTTCTTGACTCAGAGCTTAGATGATTCATTTCCTCATTTTCAGGTTTTTTGACAAGAGAAAAAAATGTAGTAGAGGACAGGGGAAGGTGAGAACAACACCCTTCAGCTTTTTCTCCCTGGCTGTTTTGAAGCTTCCAGTTGAAAGATTACTTTGTTCCAAGACTCCTATTTCTTCCTTCATAACCAACTCTTCCTAATTGTTCAGAATCAGGTGCAATATCGATTGAGTTTATGTGTGACTACAACATATGTTTGGCCAATAGAAAGTTCGTTTTCTTTTTTTTCTTTTTTTGAGATGGAATCTCACTCTGTTACCCAGGCTGGAGTGCCATGGCACGATCTCAGCTCACTGCAACCTCCAGCTCCCGGGTTTGAGCGATTCTCCTGCCTCAGCCTCCAGAGTAGCTGGGACTATAGGCACCTGCCACCATGCCTGGCTAGTTTTTATATTTTTAGTAGAGACGGGGTTTCACCATGTTGGCCAGGCTGGTCTTAAACTCCTGATCTTAGGTGATCTACCTGCCTCAGCCTCCCAAAGTGCTGGGATTGCAAGCGTGAGTCACCACGCCGGGCCACCAACAGAGAGTTGAGTATGAACCAACAGTGTGTTCTCAGAATGAAGTAAAAAAAGAAAATGATTCTAGGTTTCATTAATAAAATCAAATTTGGAATAGAGAAGACAATACAGCTCTCTTGTTAGCTGGCGGACCTCACTGGGAGGATTCAGCCCCTCTCTGTAAGAGCTAAAATATCCAGACTGGACTATATTTAGAGGAGCAGGAACAGAGTGATGAAGGGTCTTGAAACCCTGTTGTACGAAGAACAGAAGTGGGGGTGTTTAGTCTCACAAAAATGAAAAGACAAGGGGCAGGTGGGAGTGGTTATTTGGCGTATATTCTGTAGAAGATACTTGGGCCTCTTCAGGGCTGCACTGGATAACCTTTCCGAGTCTAGTGGTTTATCATCATATACTGCCAAGCATTATGCAGCCATTTTTCACTCCTAGAGGCATGGGCCCCTTTTTTCAGGCGGCTTGGATTAACATGTGCTAATAGGAACACTTGGGAGGCACCGGCAAACAAGCCAAGGTCCAGCCCCAGGCAGTCTGATGTTCTTGGCTTACTGCTATTGGTCTGCTGCCTGCTCCACACTCAGCTCCCCTGGGCACTGGGCCCTTTCTAGTTCCTCCAAAGACTGATGAATATTCCCAACTCTACCCTTTTGCACGGTGTCATTTTCTGTTCCTTGAATTTCCTCCCCCGTCTCTACTTCCCTATTTCTTTAAAGAGCAGGTCAGATCTTCTCCTACCACCAAGCCCTGACTCTACAGGAGTCTTCACATAACTCAGCCAACAGTGGAACCATGTGCATGGTGGTCAAGAGCACAGGCTCGCTCCAAGGCCAGAACCCTGGTTTGGCTGTTGGTTCTACTCCCCCTAGCTGTGTGACCTTGAGCAATTTACTTAACCTCTCTGTGTTTCAAATGCCTCATAAGTAAAGAGCAGTTCAGGAGTACTGCATCATTGTGAGGACACATAAAATGATACACATAAAGTACCTTAGCTCAGTGTCTGGTGCATAGTAAAGGTTCAATAAATATTTAATGATTGGCGGGGCTCAGTAGCTCACACCAGAAATCCCAGCGCATTGGGAGGCCAAGGGGGCCAGATCACCTGAGGTCAGGAGTTCAAGACCAGCCTGGCCGACACGGTGAAATTCCGTTTCAACTAAAAATACAAAAAATTAGCAGGGCATGGTGGCGCATGCCTGTAGTCAGGGCCAATCAGGAGGTTGAGACAGAAGAATCACTTGAACCCAGGAGGTGGAGGTTGCAATGAGTTGAGATCGCACCATTGCACTCCAGCCTGGGCGACAAAGCGAGACTGTCTCAAAAAAAAAAAAAAAAAAAAAAAAAAATTAATGATTGCAATTATTATCTCTACAAATAAAACAGAAAAAAGTAAATGTTGTAATTTATCATTTTCTTCCTACTGAAGACGTTGTCACGCATTAGAGAAGGTCTGAGCTTTATGTGCTCTTTTGGTTCACTTTACGGGAATATATGGGGGAGTGTGTATGTGTGTGTGTGTAGAGCAAAAACCTGGAAGGATTCAGGCCAAACTGTCAACAGTGGTTCCTTGGGGAAGGACAGTAGATTGGGAGAAGAGAAAAAAGAGAGACTTATGGTGTTTTATTCTTTTTTTGTATTGTTTTATATATATCTTTCTTTTTTTTTTTTTTGAGACGGAGTTTCACTCTGTTGCCAGGTTGGAGTGCAGTGGTGCAATCTCGGCTCACTGCAACTTCTGCCTCCCAGGTTCAAGCGATTTTCCTGCCTCAGCCTCCCTAGTAGCTGGAACTACAGGCGCACGCCACTAGGTCCAGCTAATTTTTTGTACTTTTGGTAGAAAAGGGGTTTCACCATCCTGGCCAGGACAGTTTCGATCTCCTGACCTCATGATCTGCCCGCCTCGGTCTCCCAAAATGCTGGGATTATTCTCAGCACAGCACTGGACTCTCTAACCCAGACACAAGCAGGAAAGGCAACAAGAAAGGAACTGGAATGGGGAAACGTCCGGGGGGCATAGAGATGCTCACCGGCGTGAGCCACTGCGCCCAGCTGTTTTATATTTTTATAATACATTATTCATGTATTATTTGCTTCATAATAGAAGAAATGTTTTAAATGCTTATGGGCTTTAGAGCAGAAACACCCAGCTTTGAATCTCTGCTCTCGATGTCCTAGTTATCATTTAACTTCTTGAAGCCTCGGTTTTCTTCTCTGGAAAACGAAGGGAGATACAGCCATTAGCAGGACTTTGGTGAGGATTACACGAAATGCATTATAAAGTGTCTGGCACATAGATGCTAAATAAATGTAGCAATTTCCTCCCTATACACATGGAAAGCATCATTGTTGCAAAGAAAAGCATTTTCTTTCTTTTGTTCTTTTTTAAAAAAACTATTTTTGGTAGAGAGAGGGTCTCACTATGTTGCCCAGGCTGGCCTGGAACTTCTGGGCTCAAGCAATCCTCCTGCCTCAGCCTCCCAAATTGCTGGGATTATGGGAGAACCACTGCACCAACTGCATTTTTCAATCACCTCTATGCCCCCTGGACATTTCCCCATCCCAGTTCCTTTCTTGTTGCCTTTTCTGCTTGTGTCTGGGTTGGAGAGTCCAGTGCTGTGCTGAGAATTCATGGTGAACTGGAAGCACAGCAGCACAAGGTCACCGCATGGCTTCCAGCTCCCCCCACTGTCCGTTTGCACCCACATCCTCTCTCCCTGGAGACATTCCTAGTTGGACCCACGGACCAATTACAATATTATGCACTCCAAGCTTTGGGAGCAACATTTGCCTATACTGCGAGCCAGGTATTGTGCTTGCTGCTGAGTGCTGAGGAGCTGGCTGATTGTATTAACGTGTGAGGGAAGCACTGCGACTGCAGGAGCAGAGAAGCAGCAGCTAACCAGACATTCTAGCGGGCTCCCAGACAGACCAGGTAGCCTTCTAAAACTGAAAGGGGTGGGCCAGGTGATCCCCAGGACCTCATTCTACTCAGAAATGCTACAATGCCCCATCCATTTCCTTTTTTTTTTTTTTTTTTTTTTGACAGAGTTTTGCTCCTGTCGCCCAGGCTGGAGTGCAGTGGGCAATCTTGTTGTTCCCTGCAACCTCTACCTCCCATGGCGTAGTCTCGGCTCACTGCAACTTCGTCACACGGGTTCAAGTGATTCTCCTGCCTCAGCCTACCAAGTAGCTGGGATTGCAGGTGCCCGCCACCACACCCAGCTACTTTTTGTATTTTTAGTAGAGATGAGTTTTCACCACGTTGGCCAGGCTGGTCTCAAACTCCTAACCTCAGGTGATCCACCTGTGTTGGCCTCCCAAAGTGCTGGGATTATAGGCATGAGCCACCATGTCTGGCCCCATTGCCTTTTATCTAACCTAAGTCATTTCTGAATAATCTGACCTTTGGTTCTACAATGAAAACTTGAGTGTTGTCAGAACTATACCCAAGGATACCTAAAATATAAAAGTTTGAACCTTAATCAAGGGGATTTTAAGGTAGAAAACTATCTAGTTTTGTTCACACTGACGCTGGCCAGGATCGTGGCAGCAAAGTTACATTCATGCTTCTCTTGTCAAAAGACGGTTTAGCTCATTCACTAAGTCAACCATAGTCCCATGGGGGGTCTTTTTCAAGCTGGGAGGAAAAAAGATTAGGCAGGATAAACTAACTGTGGTGTTCTTTTCCAAGAGGGCTCTATCCTATTGTACTAGAAACAGACAGAAAAAAAACAACAACAGAGAAAACCGGCTTCTAAAACGTAGTCTGCCATCCTAGGAGGTGCTTAATCATTCCTTGTTGATTTATCCTCAAGTGTGTTCGTCTCCTTCTCCAAAGGGGAAACAGAAATCAATGGTTTAACAAGCTGGAAAAGCTCAAAGTAGAGGTCACTGGAAAATTACTGAAGTACTTATTAAATCAAAGGAAAACCGCATTTAGTGTTTTTCCAGTCGCAAGGACTGATTGCTGCTAATCGTGATCTCAGAGTAATGTAAGAGCTAAAAAAAAAAAAATTAGACTAGATGCCACAGAATCAGAGAACATTTGATAGATGCCAAAACAGAGGTGAAGCATTTAGGCCACACAGGGAATCAGTGGTATAGCCTGTGTCCCAGGCCTGGATATTGATGCATTTACGTCACCATTGGGGACTCCTGCCGGGTCAGGGTTCATAACCTTTTTTGTACCATGGACCCTTTTAGGAGTCTGGGGAAGCCTAGGGACAGATTCATTTTCAGAACAATGATTTTTAAATACAGAAAGTAGAAAGGCTTTGGTTCTCATCTCAGAATAATTATTTTAAGTCCATAAATTAAAATACATAGACACAGAAAATAACCAATTATATTTAGTAGTTATTAAAATAAAATACAATATAGCAATACATGTGCTTCATATTTAACACATTAAATAACTAGACTTATTAGGATAATCTCTAAAAAGTGATATGTAAATGATGTTTTCAAAAGATCTGCAACATCTGTGACATGAAATGCATGCATCTATGATTTCTATTGGTGACAAATTCACCACCACAGCTAATACTACTACAGTTTATTACCCACATTCATAAATAAAGGAAATGCTATGTTTAAATGAAAGGTTAGTGGAAGTGAAGATGTAATTTTTCTCCATCCAAATTTATAGCACCCCTGAATTTAATATCTGCATCCCTGGGTGGATGCGGGTTGGGTACCCCAGGTTAAGAATGCCTGGGTTGGAGGAAAGTCAGGTAGAAACACCAGGAACATAGATACGCATAAATCCTCTGTTTATATTGTCGCTACTGAAGGTAACACATTAGCAAAGAAAAGAAGGACACACTTCCGCAAGGTGACCAATGCCCCTAATAGGAGCTGCTACTTTTTGTGCCAGGGGTTCCTGGACACGAAGCCCGGGTTCACCAGAAAGGGTGCAGCACAGGCTCACGGCTAACACTGGGGGGCCTGTCCCAGGCATTCACACACATGCAGCTCTTTCTTCATTCAGCTTTAAATTTATCTTCCTAGCATTTGGTCCGCTGCATTTGTCTCTTCTTTCACCTTTCTCTTGAAAGTAAGTGAAAATATTCACCATGAAGGGTGGTTTATATAGTTAGATTGGGGAACAGTGCTTAACCTCCAATATGAGGCACAGCTCTGCCTTTTGAAGTTAGTATAGAAGTAATACAAGCTCATTTAAGAAAAAAAAAATCAAGCATACATATGTGCCAAAGTAAAGCATAAAAGGCTCCCTACCTGTTTAGCTACTCGGTCTCACTCCCCAGCCGCAGCCAGTTTGGTGTGTGTATCACACATACACACACACACCCTTTAAAATCACCATCTATATTATGCAAGTCACTTTTCTCACACAACTCTGCATGTTGATATATTTAATCAGCAGCACACAGTATGAATTCTGCTCTTCAGCGCCGTTCACAGTAGCCTCACGCTGGGGGAGCCACCTGTTCTAAGATGCACCCAATCCCTGCACCGTGCAGCCTGGACGCACCTCGAATACCCTGCCCAACCTTCTTGCCTTGTTCGCTTCGTTTCCAGGCCTTTCCCTTTTTCTTTTTATAACGTTTGCTCCCCCTTGCAAACCATTGCCTTGCCCAGTGACTAATTATTTAGGGAGTCCAGGAAAGCATCTCGTGGCTGAAGTTTCGAATCTGCCAGGTGTCCGGGAGTCGCTCAGGGACGCGCGAGCTCCTTTAAGGCCTCTGGGAGACGCGCTGTCGGGCGCGGTATAAGGGAGTCCGTGGCATCACGCATAAAAGCGACGCGGCCCCGCCAACACGCTAGAGAGTCTGACTAGCACCCCCGGAGCCGAGCCACCGCCCCTGCCCCGCGGAAGGTCCCCGGGTCTTCCCACCGAATTGGCTCGGTGGCTGCTACCAAGTCTCGGCCGCACTCCTGCTCTCCCGGGTGAGTGTGACTCAGCGAGAGACCCGCAGGCCCACGAGCCCGGCCCTGGTGGCGCCCACGTCCCCCCGGAGTCCACGCACCTCCTCGCTAAGAGCCCGCGCCGTCGCCCTCGCCGGCCGTGTGCGCCCTCGCCTGGAAGCCGCGCCGCCGCCGCCTTTATAGGACACCGCCCTTTGTCTCGCGGGGTCCGGGGGCCCCTTCCCGACAGGGACTCCCACCGGTTCCTCCCCGCTCCCCGCGCCCTAGCTTCCTGGGACCAGCCCTCTCTTGTGCCCTGGAAAGGGAGCAAGGGAGGAAGGAGAGCCCCGCCTTGTGTGAGGCTTGGGGGCGGTAATGGGGTCCTGCTACCCACCTGGGCTGGGGGAGCCGCTTACTAACCTCCTTCTCCAACACATTCAACCCTGGGAAAGTCCGTATCCGTTTGTTAATTCATCAGATGCTTATGAAGCCCCAGTGAGCCTTTAACTGGAGTTCAGGAACCGCTTGCTTCATAATCACAGGTGGAGAAGGAGGATCCCAACACCCACAACCCAAACCCATGAAACCAGGATTTTTTGGAGGTGGGGGTGGGGTCTGAAATCTGTATTTTTAAAACCTAAGTATTTCAGGAGATTAAGATGCACAGCAGAATTTAAGTCACTGTACTGGGTAGGTTCCCGAATTTATTCATTTCAGTTTGCACAGTGCCCAGCACTAATATTGATTATTTCAGTGAGGGAGGGGACTTCTAATTGGTCTTCCTGCTTCTGGACTTGCCTCTTTCTGTCTATTCTCCAACATCATCCAGAATGATGCTATGAAAGCACAAGTCAGATTCTGGTCACTTCTCTGCTCAAAATCCCGCCGTGGCTCTCCATTTCACTGACTTACGCCAAAGCCTTTATAATGGGCCCAGAGATACCTTTTTATCCCTCTGAGCTGTCTGTCTCTTCTCTCCCCGGGGCTCACTCAGCTCTAGCCACTTTGGTCTCTTTGTTGTTTCAGGAACTCACCAGATACTCTCTTTCCTCAGAGCCTTTTCACTGTTTCCTCTGCCTTAAACACTCTTCCCCCAAGTTATCCACGATTCCCTCCCTAACCTCCTTTCATTCGTTCAACACATTATTACTGAGAGCTTACGATGAACCAGGCCCTGTTCTAGTTCCTAGGGACACAACTTCAAATAAAACAGATAAAAGTCCTTGCCCTCAAGGAGCTGACATTCTTTAGGTCTTTACTCAAATGGCACCTTCTCAGTGAAGTCTCTGACCACAATATCTAAAATTGCACTGTCTGTCTGGCGTGGTGGTGAGCCTGTAATCCTACCTACTCCAGAGGCTGAGGCAAGAGGATAGCTTGAGGCCAGGAGTCTGAGGCTGTAGTGCACTATGATCGCACCTGTGAATAGCCACAACACTCCAGCCTGGCCAACATAGTGAGACCTTATCTCTTTAAAATAAATAAATAAATAAAATTGTTCCTTCACACACAGAGTCTTCATCCTTCTGTTTTATTCTTCTTAACATTATCCCCACTTAGTAATATTTACTTATTTATCTTCTCTGCCTTTCTCCACCTCATCTACTCCCAGTGAATAGGTGTTCATCAAATGTTAATTGATGAATGAATAAGTAATGAATTCCCAGGTACCACTCTTTCTGAAAGATCTGGTATAGGACCTGGCACAATAAATTCCCAAAGCATTGCAGCTTAGTGGATAAGAGCAAAGGGCTCTGGAGTTACATTACCCAGGTGGAAATTCCTTGTCTATTCACTTTTGTGATCCTAGGCAAATTATAGAATTTATGCTTGCCTTAGTCCTTATCTGTAAAATGGGGACAATGACAGAATTGTGAGGACTAAATGAGAAAAAGGTAGGTAAAGCATTTAGCAGTGTGCCTAGCACACAGTTGGTATATTGTAAATTTTATTGTGGTCCACTGTATTATTGTTAACAACGATTGGCTCCCTTCCCTGGGAGAGGATAATATAGCCCCACTCACTGCCATGTGATTGGCAGCGCCTCCCTGTAAGTGGAGGAACTACACTTCTCTGCCCCATTGCCAGGCTTGACCATACAACTTGCATCAGCAAATAGAGTGTGAACAGCCCTAACGTTGATCATGATGGAGCAGAAGCTTTATAAGGGATTGCTGGACCCGGCGCTGTGGCTCACGCCTGTAATCCCAGCACTTTGGGAGGCCAAGGCAGGCAGATCACTTGAGATCAGGAGTTCAAGACCAGCCTGGCCAACATGGTGAAACCTTATCTCTACTGAAAAAAGTAAAAAATTAGCCGGGCATGGTGGCACATGACTGTAATCCCAGCTACTCAGGAGGCTGAGGCAGGAGAATCGCTTGAACTTGGGAAGCAGGGGTTGCAGTGAGCCGAGATCGTGCCACTGCACTCCAGCCTGGGGATAGAGCAAGACTCCAGTTGGGATTGATGGATCGGCTCAGCCATAAGAAAGTTAGGTTTGGGGTTGCTCGTGCAGACTGGACATCATGGAGCAAACGCACAACCAACCATATAACATGAGTGAGAAATAAATCTTTATTGTTGTAAGTCACTGAGACTTTGGGGTTGTCACACCACCACCCATCTTACCCACCTCCAAAAGAAACAATACAGTTTCATTATAAATGGTGTTGCATAAATTGCTAGGTTATGGTGGTAGGCGGGGAGTGGGGTAGGATGGGGAGCTGGGCATGAAGGTGAGGAAAGCTCTGTATCTATTTTCAAGGTACTAACAGCTATTGGAAGGGAGAAGACATGACAACATGACTAATGTAAGACAGACAGTCCTGAATGCGAGAGAGTGTGAAATTAGAGTTAGGGATAGAGAGGTAGAAGGTTCTAGCTGGGGGATCAGAGGTTACTCATGGGATGGATGGCATTTAAATGAGGCCTTGAAGCACGGTTGGCTCTGCCATTTGTGGGGGCCATGATAAGGGTACAAATGGAGACTCCATCCCCATCCCCATTCTTTTCCCACCCGCTAGCTCTGTCCTTTTCTGTGAAGGGTCTTGTGAATATGATGTGAACTCCCAGCCCACATGGGCCTAAGGAATAGCCTTATCCAGGCCCTGGAAATGGACTCATGGTCATTTGAACAGAAATTCAGGGGTCCCAGATTCCCAGAATATGTTCTAGAAGGTGGGGCATGGGGGTTGGGTGAGCACTGGAGAAGGGCCAGAGCAGGGCCATCTAAAAGTACACTGTCCAGGGCAGGAGCTCTGACTGCTGGGTGCCCGGTGGAAGGGTGGTAAAGACTGGGTAGGAATTATAATACAAGTGTAGGGGTGGACGAGAGGGCAGCCCAGACAAATACAACTGTGTGCTTTGAACATGGGAATAGTATGTTTAGTTACAGGTCTCAAGACTCATTCTGGTGGCAGTATAGAAGAGGGAATGGAGGGTGGATTGGGGAAAATTAGTTGGTAAAAAGGAATCTTTAGAAACATAACCTAAGGCCAGGTGCAGTGGTTCACGCTTGTAATCTCAGCATTTTGGGAGGCCGAGGCAGGTGGATCATCTCAGGTCAGGGGTTTGAGAACAACCTGACCAACATGGTGAAACCCCATCTCTACTAAAAATACAAAAAATAGCCAGGTGTGGTGGTGCACACCTGTAATCCCAGCTACTCGGGATGTTGAGGCATGAGAATCACTTTGCTTGAGGCAGAGGTTGCAGTGAGCCGAGATCACGCCACTGCACTCCAACCTGGGCAACAGAGACTCCATCTCGAAAAACAAACAAACAACAACTACAAAAACTAATATTTGCAATAAGCTTCCCTGATTTGCTCCTCTTTCTGCTCCTCTGTTCTCCCTATA
Source organism: Rhinopithecus bieti (assembly GCF_001698545.2). NCBI lineage: Eukaryota > Metazoa > Chordata > Mammalia > Primates > Cercopithecidae > Rhinopithecus > Rhinopithecus bieti. The sequence continues at coordinate 3,391,948 of NW_016806456.1, forward strand.
TGGCAGTTCTAATACAGCAAATGTTACATTTTGAAGCAATAACCTGTATTAATCTTCACCTTAGCCAAAAACTGTAAGGTGATATTTTTTTCAATGGCATATTTTACAGCTGAGAAAAAGAATCATCGTAACAGAATAGCAAGATTGGAAATGGATGATGCTAAACGAAGCAATAAGCTGTCAAATAGGATCTGTGTGGAAGTGGACAAGGACTCAGAGAAAGGACAAGGGCTACAGAGAAAAGAGCACGACTGTGTTGACATCCTAGGACCAGGGTTGATGGTTTTTTCCTTTTCAAAATGTTCTTAAATGTTATTGTTGGTTTTATACTTTTAGAAGCAGGGGAAACAATCTTTGCTGCATCATTCCACTAGCAGTGATCCTTCAGAATGATGGGTCCTCTCCCATGCCAGTCTCCCAATATAGAGAATTTTGGGGCTAGGACCTGCAGGGGAAGGGGTTGAAGTAGGAATTTACATAAGCCGATTATTGGGGGATTAGGTTTGGGCAGCTAAACGCCTCTGTGTGCTTGAGCTAAAACCCTTACTATTCATGGCTCTCACCACCCCCTGGAGAGACTGCACCTGCGAGCTCCTGGGGAGGAAACAGAGGGCTGGGGAGGGAAGGGCAGGTCACTAGGAGAGCTTGGACACTGTCAGGCTTTCTGGTTCTCCTGGTTTAATTGATCTGTCTGGATTAGCCTGTGATGACTGGCCTTCTAGTCCTGTATGCAGGGCTTGTCAATGTCAGGAAAGACCAAACCTGGGACTTCTGTTTTATATTTTATTCATAAAAGTAGAGACAGGATTTCGCCATCTTGCCCAAGCTGATCTTGAACTCTTGGGGTCAAACAATCCTCCAGACTTGGCTTCCCAAAGCATTGGGATTACAGGAGTCAGCCACCGCCATGGTCCAAACCTAGGACTTTTGGAAGGGATTTCTGCCAGGCCGAGTGGGTGTGGGCCAAGATTGTTTTGGCTGGAGGTCAAGCATCAGCCTTAGCCACTCATAAAACTCTCTTCTTCCCTCCTCCATTCTTGGCCCCTTTACCAATCTCCAGTTCTACGTATTGAGGCCCTATTCATCCATCCATCTCTCCGTTTATCCAGTCATTTATTCATCCCTTCTTCCATCCACCTATTGTACATGCATCCATTAATTTATGAAACATGAATTAGCTGGTTCTTGATATTTAATTTACTGGTAAATCCTTCTAGGTAGGTTTTGTTCCTTCACGTGTTCTCTCCTTAATTTTGGTACTTTGACATATAAATTTGGACCTTTTCAGATTCATTAGTAGAGTGTTATATACAGTTATTCAGTTACTTTTTAAAATCTCTGTATTTGTTTTATCCCCTTTCTCATGCCTCATATTATGTGTTCATGATTTCTCTCTCCATTCTTGATCAGCGTTGCAAAAGTCTGTTCATTTTATTGCTCTTAAAAAAACTAGCTCTGGGATTTGCTTTTTCAAATACACTTTCTGCTATATCTTTATTAAATCTGTTCTTTTTGTTTACGTTTATTTTATTTCCTCTCCACTCAACCACTCTTGGATTGAATGCTTATTTATTTTTACTCTTTCTTGTTTAGTAAGCAAAGCACTCCAGGCTGTGAACTTTCTTCTGATAGACCTTTGGGGATATCCCGTTTCCATTTGTAATATCATTGCCATTGGTTTCTAATGTCTGTTGCTTATTTTCTTTTAGAAAGTGTTTTAAATTTTCTTGTTTGTATTTTTTTGGCAACCATTTGCTATTAGTTTCTAATTGTATTGCAGTGTAGTGAAATATATGCCCTACATGCTTTTTGCATTGGGATATTTATTGAGAATTTTCTCTTTGATTAAAACATCTATTCAACTTTTATAAAAGTTTCACAGGTACTAGAAAAGGAGGTATATTCTCTGTTTGAATGGTCAAATGTCTTTTTACACATCCATTAAATAAAGCTGTATTCTTGGAAGTTTTGGTCTATTTGATCTATTCAAGAGAGCACTGCGTGAAAATCTCCCTTTACTATTTTGTGTCTGTTCTTTTTGTTTTTCTGGGAGTGTTTGCTTTAGATCTTTACATCTTTTGATGAATTGCTTTTGAAGCATAAAGACTCATAACTTTTTTTTTTATTGACTTAGAGGATTGTGGCCTATATCAATATAAAATGTCTTGCTTTTTGCCATGAATTTCATTTTATTATATTCATATTACAACCCCTGCTTTTAAATTTGCATTTGCCAAATTAAACTGTGCTCATTCTTTATACTTAATTTGTGGGTGCGTGGGAGTGACTCTTGGTCATAAGAAGCTCTTTTTGATAAATTTCAATTATTTTAACTCTCTCTTTTTTTTCTTTAAAGGAGACCCCACCTCCACGTTGAATTCTTCAAAACAAATCTCATTCTAGTTTACTTGCTACATTATAAACTTCATGAGGACAAAGACTTAGTTTCCGTAATCACTAAAGCTGCTTGATCAGATATTTGTTGAATGAATGCAAGAAAGCTCGTATTGCTTCAGACAGCTGCCTCCAGTCTGCCCTGCTTTCTGTCAGCAGACTCATAGCTTGCTTCTGTGAGGTAAATGTTTCCAAGGCCATAGACGGGGTCTCGCTGTCACCCAGGCTGGAGGGCAGTGGTGCAATCTCAGCTCACTGCAAGCTCTGCCTCCCAGGTTCACACCATTCTCCTGCCTCAGCCTCCCGAGTAGCTGGGACTAGAGGCGCCTGCCACCATGCCCAGCTAATTTTTTGTATTTTTAGTAGAGACGGGGTTTCACCGTGTTAGTCAGGATGGTCTCGATCTCCTGACCTCATGATTTGCCCGCCTCGGCCTCCCAAAGTGCTGGGATTTTAGGTGTGAGCCACCGTGCCTGACCTGGTTGTTTTTCAGGAAGGAGAGAATATTCTGTCTGCTACATGGAGAGGGGCAAGAGAAGAGGTGGGGTGGGGGGACTAGTTAGGATGCCATGAAAGCAATGCAGGCAAGAGGAGACGATGGCTTGACTTGAGGAGGGGGTTGACATTAAGCATCAACTCTGGCCCAGGAACTTAATCCTCTGCCCCAATTATTCAACCTTAAGTGCTAGGTGTCACGCTAGGCATTTCACCCAGGTTTTCTTATTCAATATGAAAAATTATAAATGTTAATTAAAAAGTTACAGAACAAGTTATCCTAAACAAAAAAAATTATTTCTCCCAAAGAAGTCAAATACTAAAACATATACTAAAAGAAACAAGCATATGGCTGACTCAGTTTTACTAGTGGTTTTTAGACAGACATCTTTCCAGAGCCTGCAGAAGCTGCAAATTCTCATGGATGTTCACACTACTCCATTCACAGGGCCCACAGAGCAACTGTGAACAGCTCACATCCTCCCAGGCTCTTCCTGCCTCCCTCATTCCAACCTCCTTCAAATAAGAAAATTATCAAGCAAGTAGCAGCAGGTGAAAGCAGGTGACACAGGAAACCAGGGGACCCGGAAGGGAGAAATGCACTGATGTGGCCCACATCTGCCTGAGCAGTGGGCAATGCACCAGCGGGGTGAGATCTTTAGGAGAGATGCTAGACACTGTGGCCCAGAGTCTGATACACACTGGTTTTGTGGCCCTGGACAGGTAGTGGTATCCTGCTGAGCCTGTTTCCTAAAACACGGGAATAATAAATACTCATTGATTGGCTGTGAACTGAGATAAGATATTGAAAAATGCCAAATAGCAGGCAGTTTAGTGTGGCAGCTAAGAGAAGATCTTTGACTTGGCTTTGGAGTCAGACTGGCTGGCATTTGTATCCTTGCTTTGATGCTATTATAGTTGTCATCCTGAGCAACTTACTTAACTTATCCCAGACTCAATTTCCTCAGCTATAACTTAGAAATACCATCTCATGGGTTATCGTGAAGATTCAGTGAGCTAATGTATGGAAAGTTAGTGCTTTGGAATAAATACTAAAAAGTGGTGCTAACAGTCATCTAATGAAACCAAAGGTACTCAATACATAGATTTCATTTTATATTTACTACCAAAAAAACTCTATCTGAAAGCTAGATGGCGAATCTAAACACATGCCTCTAATTTCTGCCAAAGGGTACTTTCCGTTTTTTTCTTTCCTCTGCCCAATCCAGCATTCTGGCTGCCACCTCTCTCCTTCAAGTTACTTAGTTTCTGTGCTGCTAAGAAGCTTTTATTTTTTTCTAATATTTGAAACAGAGCCCAGGACTGGATGAAGGAGAAGCCAGGGGGGGAAGAAAAACTTCTGTGGCACATCAGGCCTTTCTCTTACATTTAACGTCCATTCTCCAGCACCCCAGACCCAGGACCCCTTGGTAACACCCACACACCCACATTTCATCTCCAAGACACCTGGCGTTAAAGCCGTGAGGGTATTTCTGTCCAGAGCAAATGTTGACTATTGCAGCATAAAGCGGCGCACACAACTACTTCAAGTGAGCTTCCCATAGTTACCAGTTAGAGGGACACACAGCCTTGGGTGTGCCCAGCTGTCGACCTCTCAAGACCAGCCTGGCTTGGCCTTGACTCCGCAGGCCTGGAGCTGTGTTTCTATGTTCAGCCAATAAACCCACACGCAGTGGGGAAAGCGAGGGAAGGTGTTGGGGTGGGCAGGACCAGGTACTGGAGGAGAGAAAGGGGTGGATGGAATTCCCCTTTCCTTCTTTAGTCTCTGGTCTTTGTGTAACGGACATGACTCATCAATGGGTTTCCTAGATGAGGATTTAGATGCTCTGTGGGCAGCAGATAAGAGTGCAGCCTACTTGCAGAAAGTAAATTCATGGAACGCTCCCCATAAAGTCAATACTGTCAGGCTTATCAGCTGTCCTCATTTCCCACTCAGCTCCCTGGGGACCAGACTGGAAATAAAAGGCTGCAGCTCCAGGCGCTGAGAGTGAAGGTGCAGGGCTGAGCTGGGGAGGGGCCTCTGCCCCATAGGCTGCTTTTCAGCCAAGTGGGGGAAATCTGCCAGGTCAAGCTGCCCAGAGCCCTCAGCTTCCCAGACTGACAAATCCCAAACCAAATACACACACCGGAGGATGAGGGAAGCATCGCCTTACTCCTTAAATCCAGCAGATGTTTCCAGGAGGCCCCACTGTGCTTAGGAAAATTAGAGGATGTCATCTCAAATGCAACCAACACAAAAACACACAGAGGAAACCTTAATTTCCCACCACTGTTGTTACTTTTGCTTTTCATAACAGATACTTCTGCACTACCCAAGAGCTTTTTTAGCTGGCGGGGATATGGTTTCTTTGCACATTGCCTGAACTAAATAGGTTACCAGCTGGGGTTTCAGATCTGTTTCTGAGACTTACACTGTAGCTGATGCAGACTGGTTTAACAAGATACAACCTGTGCCTGGCTCCTCTCCCACTCACTGTCCCTGTGCTCTCTGCTGGGATTATAGGCTTGCCCAGGCCTCATCAGTCAGCAGTCCCTGCCTGAGCTCTCTTACCCATGCAGCAGAATCTGTCTGGGTGGAAATGAGGAAGAGTGAAGACAAGATGGCCTTGGCCTGGCCTTGTTTTTATTATGGTCCAGAAAGCCACTGGAGTCCCAAGTCTTCTCGTAGAGGTAAAGGTAAGGTAGAAGGTCAGTTGCTAGCACAAACGACTCTCCTAGTGCAACTAGAGCAATTACTTTTTACCCCTCGGAGCCCACAGTCTCCAGAGGTGAACAGGCAATAGGGACATGAGGACTAAGTTAAGACCCACAATTTAAAATCACCACTAAGCTTACCTCCCTTCCTGGCTTCTGCTCTCCCTAGCTTCCAGTTATGCTCTGTGGTGTCACCTTGTGAAAAGTCTATCCTGTCTTAGTTTCTAACTGAAGCAACAGGTGTAGGAATGGCTCCAGCCTCTTTCCCACATCTCTCACATTGCCCGTATTGTGGTGCCCAGGTCTAGCACTATTGGTCTCCCCTCCTCTGCTGTGTTCCAAAAATTGCCTTCGTGTCTTCCCCACAGCCTAGAATCTCACTGGCTCTCCTGGCCCAATTCATGAGCTTTTGTCTTCGCTCTCAAAGGCCTATTCTAATTCCCTGGAACCCTCTGGATAAACAGAGGGTTTATTCACAGAGTAAAGCCTATTCTGTGAATTTACTGACTATCCTCTTATTCAGAAATGTTTTCTTTCTTCATTTATTCGAATTTTCTGTTCTACAAGTCCTAAGACTCAGCTGAACCTCATTACCTGGTCCCTGTCCTCCTTCCTGCAGCTTTTTCTAGCCTTGCGTGCTCAGATGGCCAGCTACAAAGTCTCGGACTTTTGTCTCCTTGCCTAAGCCTGGTCCTTGAGACTCAATTCCATTAAGCGTTATGTTTTAACCCCGCATACTCTTGTCCTATCACACTCCCTTTCTGTGGCTTGCAGTGCTACTCTTGAGCTCCACTTCCCAGACCGTCTCCAAACTGTCCCCTGCTCGCTTGGCCTCAAGCGCTTCCTGACCCTGGACTCCTCGTGCCCATGTCTAGCACTGACTGCGAATTCCTAGGAGTGACCTTACTTAAACCATCCAGGGTCCTATGCCCATCTGGCTAAGTTTCTATCCTCTGTCCCTGCAACTATCCGAGTTCTAGGGTCTCTAGGGTCAGTCTCGGTGAATCTGAATTCTCCCAAATCCCTGCTCTGTCCTTGAAGGGGTTTCCTGAATGTTTGTTGAACCTCACCCTTAGGACAGATCTGGTGAGCAGTAACCAGGTCAGGAGTGTTTATTGAAAGCACGATGCTCCTATCCAAAACTTTTTTCTCTCATATCCAAACTTCATAGCAGAATATTCAGCCCCCTCATTTCCTGCAGTCTGTTTCTTGCCCACTTTTCCAGTTGTTTTTGTTTCACTATTTATCCATATGGCAGATGGTCTTATTCACTGTCCCGTAAAGTCTATTCTGTGAATTCACTGACTCTTCTTATTCAGGAATGTTCTCTTTCTTCATTTATTCAAATTTTCTGTTCTACAAGTCCTAAGACTCAGCTGAACCTCATTACCCAGACCCTGTCCTCCTTCCTGGAGCGTTTTTCTAGCCTTGTGTGCTCAGATGACCATCTGCAAAGTCTAGGACTTTTGTCTCCTTGCCTAAGCCTGGTCCTTGAGACTCAATTCCATTAAGTGTTATGTTTTAACCTCACATACTCTCTCCCCAAAGAACAGGCCTTGTACCTGTGCTCTTGAGGCCAGGATCGCTTCTTATCAATGGTGCTCAGGATAGGGCCTCTACCCAGGAAGGATCTGAAATACCAGTCTTACAGAAAAATTATTACACAGGATTATCAGGAAAATTCAAGCTTATAGGATTTACGCCAAAGGCAGATGTAAAACCATGTGAACATAATATTAACAATAGTTATCATTCACTGAGCATCTACCATGTACTGAGCAGTGTGCCAGATACTGCAGATTTCTTACAGTTCTTTTAATAACCTTGAAAGGTAGGTATTAATTTAGCCCCATTAGTTGAAAAAAATTCAGAAATCAGAAGTGGAATAGCTAGCCCAAGATCACAAAACTAGGCTGTGGAGGACTCTGGATTCCAGTCTACAAATCCAAAACCCTTGCTGATCCCATAAAACCCTCTAGATCTGCAATGTCCAATATGCTAGCTACTGGTTTTAAATTAATTAAAATTAAAGTAAACATTTAGTTATTCAGTTACACTTGCCACATTTCAAATACTCAGTAGTCACATGTGGCTAGTGGCTACAGATAGATCATTTGCAGCACCACAGAATGCTCTAGATACTTCTCTGTCTTCCACTAAGACATGGGGAAAAAGATGGCTCTTAACAAATTACAAGTGGGATGATAAGAGAAGACATAATCCTAAAAGGAGAGCTTTTCCCTTGTTTATGAGGTCACATGCCAGAAATTTTTTTCTGCTAAGCAGGATCTGTCTGGATTAGAGGGTTGCCCAGTCTGGGCTGCAAAACAAACTCTTCCACACTTCAACTATGAGACCGTCATCTTCTAAGACATCTGAAAGACATTTGGTAGTATAACATTTTCAGAACATTGGCCACTCAATTACCTTTCCTGCAAAATTCACTAGAAAACATCCTCCAAATTATTGAGATTAATGGAAGAAAAAATTTGAATTTAGAAGTTTTAGGTTGTAAAAGCCCTACTGATAAAGTTGCAGAGAACTATGAACAATAGTACCAGCTGCTAAAGGGCTTTACTGATAAAGCTAATTAAAGAAAACTCAAAGAACACAAAGGAATAATAAAGAGAAAATAAATCATAAAAAGAGGGTTATTAAAATGACAAAGTAAATCAACAAAGAATTGGAGGAAAGTCAAAAAAATCTAAAACCTGTCTTCCAAAATTGAGACAAGGTTATTCCTTTTTATTATGAAGAGTGTTACCTATTACGAATGTTTATAAAATGTTTAAGGACACTCTTTAGTAAAATCACAGTGAAAACAATGGTGCGCAGTACACATTAAAAAAGAAAATCATAAAAGAAACAACTAGCAGATTTGGTGTTATCATTATTTTTAATTTTAGCCATTCTAATAGGTATGCAATGATAACTCATGTGGTTGTAATTTGCATTTCCCTGGCTAATGATGTTGAACATCTTTTTCATGTGCTTCTTAGCCATCTGTATATCCTCTTCAATGAAATGTCTGTTTATGTCTTTGCCCATTTTCTAATTGAATTTTTCAAAAAACTGCTGAGTATTCAGGTTCTTTATATATTCCAGGTACTAGTCCTTTGTCAGATACATAGTTTGCAAATATTTTTCTCCTAGTCTGTAGCTTGACTTTTCAGCTCTCACATGTGGGCTTTTGCAGAGCAGCAATTTTTAATTTTGATGAAGTCCAATTTATCAATTTTTCTTTTATGGATTGTGTTTTGGTGTCAAGTCGAAGAAAGAATGCTTTGCATAACCCTAGATCATGAAGATTTTCTCCTATTTTTTTTCCCAAAAGGGTTTAGTTTTATATTTTACACTTAAGCATGTGATCCATTTTAAGTACATTTTTGTACAAAGTGTGAGGTTCATTCAAGTTGAGTTTGTTTTTTGCCTATGAATGTCCAATTGCTCTAGCACCATTTGTTGAAAGGTCTATCTTGGCTGGGTGTAGTGGCTCATGCAATCTCAGCACTTTGGGAGACCAAGGTGGAGGATAGCTTGGGGCCAGGAGTTTGAGAGCAGCCTAGGCAACATAATGAGACTCCATGTCAACAATAACAACAGAAAATAATAAAATAATAGCTGGGTGTGGTGGCATGCACCTGTAGTCCTAGCTACTTGAGAGGCTGAAGCAGGAGGATTGGTTGAGCCCAAGGAGCTCGAGGTTATAGTGAACAATGACAGCACTCCAGCCTGAGCGACACAGTGAGACCCTGTCTGTAAGAGGAAAAAAAAAAAAACCAGACTGTCTTTCCTCCACTGAATTGCTTTTGCACTTTTGTAAAAAATCAGTTGGACATGTTCATATGGGTCAATTTCTGGTTTATTTTGTTTCACTGATCTATGTGCATATCCTTTTACCAAAACATACTGTCTTTGACTACTGCATTAGATTGCTAGGGCTGCCATAACAAAATACCATAGCTGAGTGGTTTCAACAGTAGAAATCTATTTTCTCACAGTTTAGGAAACTAGAAGTCGAAGGCAAGCCTGTAATCCCAGCACTTTGGGAGGCCGAGACGGGCGGATCACAAGGTCAGGAGATCGAGACCATCCTGGCTAACATGGTGAAACCCCGTCTCTACTAAAATACAAAACTAGCCGGGCGAGGTGGCGGGCGCCTGTAGTCCCAGCTACTCGGGAGGCTGAGGCAGGAGAATGGCGTAAACCCGGGAGGCGGAGCTTGCAGTGAGCTGAGATCCGGCCACTGCGCTCCAGTCCTGGTGACAGAGCGAGACTCCGCCCAAAAAAAAAAAAAAAAAAAAAAAAAAAAAAAAAAAAAAAAAAAGTCGAAGGCTAAGGTGCTGGCAGGGCTGGTTTCTTCTGAAGGATCCTCTCCTTGGCTCGTAGGTGACCATCTTCTCTCTATGTCTCTACGTGGTTCTCCTTCTGTGCCTCTCCTTGTCCTAAGCTCTTCTAAGGACTCCTCTAGTCACCAGTGAATTGGGAATCACCCATATGACCTCATTTTACCTTAATTAGCTGTTTAAAGGCTCTATCTCCAACCACAGTCACATTCTGAAATACTGGGGTCAGGACTTAAACATAAGCATTTTGAGGGATATAAGGGAACACAATTCAGCCCATAACAATTACTATAGCTATATAATAAACCTTAATATTGGGTAGAGTGATCCTTCTCACTTTCAGTATAAGAGGCTGGTTTTAAGTAATAACAAAAAAATTTTCTTTTTTTTTTTTTTCAGATCAACAGTTAAGTAGAATTGGCAGAGTGAGTAGCCACTGGATTTCAAGTCAGAAAACAAGGATTTAAGATCTGTGTTACCTCTAAATTGCAGCTTCCTCATCTGCAAAACAAGGGGTGATAACATCTACCTTATAAGATCAGATGCGGTATCTATTGAAGTGCAAGAACAAACTTAGGTCTTCTGATGCCAAATCTTTCTGCTACTTTTTCCTTATAAAGATTACTTGAGATATTCTAGAGAAATAAACTTACCACATATATTTTAAAATAAGTTCGTCTATGTCTACTAAAAACCCTGCTGAGATTTTGATAGGAATTGCATTAAACCTATTCATCAAGTTGAGTAGAACTGACATCTTTACTGTATTGTTTTCCAATCCATGATCATGGTATGCATCTCCATTTATTTAGGTCTTTGATTTCATCAGTTTTTTTTTTGAGATGGAGTCTCGCTCTGTCACCCAAGCTGGAGTGCAGTGGCACAATCTCGGCTCACTGCAAGCTCTGCCTCCCGGTTTCACGCTATTCTCCTGCCTCAGCCTCCTGAGTAGCTGGGACTACAGGCGCCCACACTACACCCGGCTAATTTTTTGTATTTTTAGTTGAGACGGGGTTTCTCCGTGTTAGCCAGGATAGCCTGGATCTCCTGACCTCGTGATCCGCCCGCCTTGGCCTCCTAACGTGCTGGGATTACAGGAGTGAGCCACCACGCCTGGCCTCATCAGCATTTTTAACATACAAATCTTGTATACAATTTGTTACTTTTATACCTAAATACTTCATTTTCTTCGGGGTGACTTTAAATAGTACTGTGTTTTTGTTTTCATGCTTGCTGTTAGAATATAGAAATGCAATTGATTTGGGGGTATTGGTCTTGATCTTGTATACTGTGACTGCACTAAAACTCACTTATTAGCTCCAGGTGTTTGCTTGTTTTAAAATACATTCCTTGGTATTATCTATGTAAACAATCATGTCGTCTGCAAATAAAAAGGTTTTAAAAATTTCTTTCTTTCCAATCTGCATTTCTTTTTTTTATTAACTTTTTTTTTTTTTTTTTTTTTTGCCTTATTGCAGTGACTAGCACTTCTAGTATTAGGCTGAATAAGAGTGGTGAAAGCAGACATCCTTGCCTTGTTCCTAATCTTAGAGGAAAAACATTCAGGTGTTCGCTATTAAGACACATAGGTTTTGGTTTTTTGGGGTTTTTTAGATGTTCTTCATCAAATTGAGGTGATTCTCTTCTATTTTAACTACTGAGTTTTCTCATGAATGAGGGTTAGATTTTGTCAGACTCTTTTTGCGTCTATTGATATGATTTTCTTTACTTTGTTGATATGGTGCATTACATTGACTGTTTTAAGGCTGAACTAGCCATGTACACCTGAAATGAATCCTACTGGTCATGGCACTGTTGGATTCAGACAAACTAGAACTTCTTACTCCATGTCCTGTGTTATTTCCACTCCACTACAGTTACTTTTAACGATTTTGACATCAGCTGAAATCCTATAAAAGACCTTTCTAGTTCTTTCTCCCTGGAATATGTTATGATTCCCCATGATGGCTGTTTCCTCTTACTACGACAAGCTAATAAACCTAACTTTGTTTGATTACAGGTGTGTTCCTGGTGATCTTTGGCTGGCAGGTTTTATCTCTGAGAACTTTTGGATACCCAGGTATATGTGTGCAGACTACTAGGGTCCCCAGAGTTGAATTTTAGAAATACTGTACTGGTGGCAGGATTACTATTTTACCAGATTGTTTATGAATGTTAGTGTCTGTTATTTCTACTGCAAGTCTCAAAAATAAATACAAGATATCTCAGGAGATTAGAAAAATTTTATTCATCATCCCAAACTGGATTATATATTACAAATTCTGATGAAAATAATATTAAAGGTATTTTCAAGTAGTACCACAAACTATCTGTACCTGAAGATAAAATCAAATAGTAAACTGCTAAGTACACATTGAATCTATTCATCTTTAAAATATCACTTTGTTTAGAAATTCATATATATGTTTTTGTAGTTATGAAGTGGGAGGGACACACAAATAGCTACATAAGATTTTCATTCAACAAACATATGAACTATTCCCCATGCTTTGAATGAATCATCAGAAGGCTGTAAAATCCTGTTTTTTTTTTTTTCAAAGGTGCATGAAATAACATTTCATTTCTAATAGCAAAAATACAGTACTTCTAATTTTCCTCATACTCTCTTCCAACCCTACTGTGAGAGCTGCTTATAATTATATAGCAGCTTGTTAATGGGTTCCTACATAATCTCTGTATTAGGTTGGGTTAGAAGGTGCCAGGGGGCATTCTAGGGTAGAAGTTTTGATAGTACAGAAGCAGAAGCAGAGATTTATTCTTTCCTTTTTTTTTTTTTTCCTTTTTTGAGACAAGAGTCTCGCTCTATCACCCCAGGCTGCAGCACAATGGTGTGATCTTGGCTCACTGCAGACTCTGCCTCCTGGGTTCAAGTGATTCTCCTGCCTCGGCCTCCTGAGTAGCTGGGACTATAGGCGCATGCCACCATGCCTAGCTAAGTTTTTTGTATTTTTAAAGGAGACGGGGTTTTGCTATGTTGGCCAGGCTGGTCTCGAACTCCTGGCCTCAAGTGATCCACCTGCCTTGGCCTCTCAAACTGCTGGTATTACAGACGTGAGCCATTGCACCCAACAGAAGCAGGGATTTCTTGTTAGAAAATTTATACTTGCCTCCTTTAAGCACAGGACCTATATAAAAGGTATCACTATTGAATTAGTCTGTTTCATTTATAAACTATAATTAGGATTTCAGTCTGATGTGAAGCAGCTTAAAATGGCATCATGTACCCTGCTGATTCTTGCCTAGTTGAGACAGAAACACAAATTTGGGGTCTGAAAGTAGAAATGAGTATTTTCAATTCTCCTTAATGACACAGGCATTCACCAGCATAGACAATTAAATGAAACTAAGTATTCCAGATTTCTTCCCTTTCCAAATCATGGCTTCTATCTAATTTCACTAACAAGGAGGTAAAGATTTACATCTAGGAAAGGCTAGAATATTGAAAAAGAAGTCCAGGGGAGAGTAGGCACCAAATCTAGGGAAGTACAGTGAACTGCTTAGGATCAGCAAACTAGGTAGCATATGGGATAAGATTAGGAGACAAATGCTTAACCAAGAAAATGAAAATACAAGTTCTATTGAGAGAAGGAGGCAAACTGGTAATGTCTCTGAATTCATAAACCATACAATTTAATTTTTAATGACTTGATAGCATTTTTTTTTTTCTTAAGCAAATTCAGTCTTGCAACCTTTTGAGTAAAGCAATGTGTTCTGACCCACAGTTTCTATAATTCCATTTGAAGATTAGAAAAGAAACATGGAAGTAGAAAAACTGCACGTTTCTTGGGTACTTACTTAATCCTAGGCCTGAGGCTAAGAACTGTATACTTCATTTAATCCCCCTAAAAACCCTTAGAAGTATGTATCATTTCCCCAGCTCACTAATGTGGAAGTTGAGACTGAAAGGGCCCCCACCATAAATCCCACATGATTAAGCTGAAATTCAAATTCAGGCCTCACTCAAAAGCTTGTGGTCTTTTTATGGCAACACATTGCCTTCCCTAAGTGAGATGTTATAGGTGATCTAGCCCAGGTCTTAATGATGGTGTAAGACAAGGAGGAAAGAGGGATAGTTGCTGGGATTTTTCTTGAGAAAGTCTCTTGACTGGTTGGTAACTGAAGTTTTTCCATGCACTGAAGTTTTTCCATGCATTAAAGCTGTTACAACTAATAATTACCTGTTAGAAGGTAGGAATGTGGCACTTTCTCTGACTAGGTTTTGAGGGAATATTTCTCCTAAGGATTTATAACATTTAGGATTTAAAAAACTGTTCACTTTCCAGAAGGTGAAACCAGGGGAAACAGAAAATGTGTAGCCATAAGTTTGGGTGAAATTTTAGACTGAAGTGTGGAAGCTCATTCCAAATGTGTTTTCCAGATTTAGCTCTGGTACCCAATGTATAAATTCCTGCTTACCTATGTAATATCCTGCCTATCTACGTGCCATCTGAAGTACTGTAGTTGTGTAAGAATAAAAACAATGGTTTGACGTCACAAATTTAAAAAGGAATGAGTACAATCTATTCTTAACTACTTGCATTTATCAGAGTATCAATATAAATAATTAAAAGTAGTTTATACTAAAAACTAGATACTCTAGTCTCCCTTCCAGCCAAGCAGATTAAAAAAATCCTGAAAACTGCAAAGTACTCCAGTTACATATGTTATTCTTTTTTGTGAATGAGATCACTACTACCAGGTAAACGTCCCTTAGGAAGGAAAGGGCCTCATGAAAGGTCACTGTAGGAAGGGGAGAGACTCTTCAAATACAGGCATTTAGCAGGTTGGTGCTGATGCTTCCTTTGGGAAACAGAATGGTAAAGTGGCAATGGGATGCATCTTGAGCTTAGAGAATTAGGTACCAAAGGCTGATGTCTCCAGATGTCAACTATCTTATTGTCTGGAGAGAAGGCATTTTCCAGATAAAGGTATGAAGGTTGCCTAAGAATTCTGAACAAGAAACTACTTCCCCTTGACCTCTCTGTCGCATTAGGTTCTCAATCTGAACAAAAAGATACTAAGTGGCAGAAATACCCTAAGACCTGGACTCAGTAAAGCACTGGATGGCTTCTCTGTTAAGCATCTCAAGCACTGTTAAAGATAATGTGTTGTGATGCAAAACAGACATTTGGACTAGAAGTCATGGCAGTCTTGGGTTTTAGCCTCAGCTGTTCTTGTTTAGATCATTCCTTTCTGCCATTATTTATTTCGTTATAAAATAAGAGGGTTTAATATGAATATTACATATGGTCTCTTTCAAGATTCAAAAGCAGAATTACTTTCACTTAAGTTTTAACTTGTTTTGTGGGGATACTGGCAAACATTCTGTTACCTAGTGGTCATATTTCAGGTTTTGCAGCTAGGGAATCAAAGAAATCAGATGTCCCACCAAGCAGCTACTCTTAGGGATGCTCAATTTTAGGAACTATGGTTTTATTCCAGGGGCCAGATATCAGTAGCTGCAGCAGAGGAGAGAAGGAAAAGTACTCCCTGCTTAGAGAGGGACTGGGTGACTACCTGGTTGTCCTGGTTGTCAATTAAGAGGA
Source organism: Rhinopithecus bieti (assembly GCF_001698545.2). Taxonomy (NCBI): domain Eukaryota; kingdom Metazoa; phylum Chordata; class Mammalia; order Primates; family Cercopithecidae; genus Rhinopithecus; species Rhinopithecus bieti. Next base: position 3,407,465 of record NW_016806456.1, read on the forward strand.
ATCTTGCCTCTCAGGATGTCTCTGGAGACATCCATGGGTGCCTAACTACCAACAAGTTGTCAGCTTCCCCAGGTAAGCCAGGTAAACTAAACCTGAAAGTGGTCAGATTAGGAGAATGACTGCTAGAATATTCAAGTGAGGAAAGAAAAGTGATCCAATGAGGTACTGAAGATGGATATACTTAACCCAAGATCTCTGGACACTTAGCAGAATCCAACTGTTAAAAAACATAAGATGAAGTATGGATGAATCAGCATCAGACCTGTAAGTCCGGCCTTCACATTCTAGGGGAAGGCTTTTGTTACCCGAAGTTAGGGCGGAATCCATGAGCTGAAGCCTGTGAAACCAGAAGACAAGTATTTGAGCAGCCAGCGGTCTATGTAAGGAAGAATACAGACCCTGTGTCAATGGGGCCAAGATGTCTTAGATTTCAGACACTCTAAGACTTTGTACTCCAGGAAAGGATAAAAGATTAATCTGTAAATGGATGGGTAAGATCTCCTGGCAAAGAATGGCAGTCCCAATTTGAAATGGGCAGAAATGTGGAGTGTATGCATTTCTGGATACTGAGCACAAGCAAATGGTCCTCATCAAATAGGGTGGATTTTGCCCAAAAATACTGTTATTATTTGTTATATTATGTTTGAGCATGAAAAATGAATGTAGGGTCAGCTATTTAGAATTTGGGAATGCACTCTATGGGCTGATTTTCCAGCAAAGAGAAAATTGATGATGATGATGATGATGTGCCATTTCGGGATGAGTCCGCTGATAATCTTAAAGGTCCCCAGAAACCTGCTCATGTTATTTAAGAAAAACCCAATAATTCTGCACTGAGAATGCAACTTAAGTCAGGAAGACTGTTGGTTATCATTTATCAAAGAAGGTTTTCATGTTGCTTTAAAAATTTGGAATGGGGTGGTTGTAAGTTACTTTCCCTAATTTGTTTTTGGGAAAGTCTATCAGCCCATTCCCTCAGATGTTCAGGTTTCCATTTTTGAGACTCCTATTGTTCTCTGGTTTCAGAGGAAAATCTGCCAAGCTCCAGGAAGTAGTCCTAAATAGCATAGATAAGATACAAGATTCAGCTTCCTTTCCCAGACAAAGAGAAAAATAGCAGTGTTTATTGTGCCTACATTTTCCTTTACCTCTCACTTAGAATATATCATTCAAGTGACTGGTGAAGAGATGGGGTAAACAGCATCCCATCTGACTCAGACATCTTGAGGGGAAAAGGAAACTGAAGGGTTCCAGAGTGTGTGGTACTTGATAAAGTAGAAGTCTGAGTTCTTGCCCCATCGACATTCAACAAACTGAAAAACCAGGGATGAACACAAACTTTACAAATTCTATGATCTGAGGTAGGGTGAATAGTTGCCAAGTCCACCATTTAGCTTCCATTTTGGAGATCGATATATAGGAAGAGGAGAAGAAACAGGTAGGTTTACATGCCACTTAAATTGGTATACAGACCAAAAATTAATGAAGCTGTAATTGATGAATGAAGATAATAAAGAGTATGTTTTAAAAATTAGAGTACATTAAAACAATTCTATTAATATTTTATTGTCATTAAAATTGGGAGTGCAAGGATTATAAATTCAGAAAATATAAAATGTACATGAATTTCTCATATTTTACCTAACAGAGTGACTGAGAATAAAATAAAAATGAGTTTTGTGAAATCATGGACTCTTTCAAAATCATATCTAGTAGCATGGTCTCACTTGAATGATTTGTCAACAAGTGCCATCAGATGTCAGTGAAAATATTCTCACAATGGATCGAAATTTAAGCATTACACAAGCATAAACTTTCTTCTCACTTCAAATATGAAAGCAGTACAGGTATAGAAATTTACTTATCCTGACAAGTAATAAAAGCTCTGATATAAATAAGTTCTCACCTTCCCTAAAAGAGTAATGCCTTGTTCTCTAATTCAGTTCCACATAAGATTAGTTGAAAAATGAACCTGATATCATCTTTTCTTGATGCCACTCAAAGTCTGATCACTTGAGTATTAACTCAGACTCCACAATCTTAAAAGTAGCACTAACATACCAGCTTAAATGCCCAGAACAGGAATAGGTTATTCTTTTTGACTAGTATATCCTTCCTTTGCTTTGCCTGGTGAGCTCATCCTCCAGTGCAAACATTAGTTAACATTTTTAAAACCTTTACAGAACTTGAACTCTTCAAAGGGTGGGGGAGGGTTCCCTCAGAGGAAAAATTGAGTTGTTTACCAAAGGGAGGAATAGAAGAAGCAGGTATTTGTCTCATTCATCTAGGCTTCTCCACTGTAACCCAGCATTGTATGTGGCACATGAAAATTCCTCAGTGCTAAATGAGAGAATTAAATCAGATGGCTCTGGAGTTAGGACCCTTTCTGTGTCTTCAAACTTGTCACTTTTTTCTTTGGTTCCCACTTACGTTTGACAAACAGACATGTATCTTTTTAAACAGTTATCTACCTTTTTTTCCAAGAGAGGAATTCTCCCATTTCAACCTATTATCTCAGTATAACTGGATAACCTCATCCCACTCAGAAATAGGCCAGATTCCATTGGGTTGCACATTGGGAGGAGAGCGCTTCCAGTCCCACGTCTTTACAGGAATCTTCCAGGTCTTACCATAGTTGGCTTCAATGTATTCGAGGGTTTCACAGGGCACACGGACCTTCATGTCTACAAACTCAGTCCAGCACAATGTAAACTTGGGAAACAGGTACCTGCAGCAAAACGGAGGGATTAAGCTTCAACAGTGGAAGGTCTAGCTAAGGAATCTAGCTGCTAGTGCATTATTGGCTGAAGGACAGTGCTCTCCCATTAAACAGTTTTGGGAATAGAGTGGCTATTTAATTGTTTTTGACTGTCTAGAATCTCTTTCCTCTTCTCCAATTTTCCTTCCTTGTTCCAAGTCCATAGGATTGAGGAGAGGCTGACCCTATCACTAAGCTCCAGAGATCGGTAAAAAAGACTCAGGCCAGTAAGTTAATGATTGAGGCACGGATGGGAACGTATCCAAGGCAGGCAATCAAAGTCAGCCTTGGGCTTTCTGTTGGAACTGTAGAGGAAAGAAGTGTCAAAGCAAAAAGTTGTCAAAAGGTGGATGAAATGATCATTTTCTTTTCTTTCACAATCTGGATTTCCCAAGGATACAGAGTAAGCAGGACTCCAGGCTGCATTTCCAGGCTTCTCCTTTGGTTCCATAGCTTACATGATCCTACCTGTGGTTTCTGCCTTTCACCTCAAATGCTAAAGAACGTCTTTAAACCAGCCCAAAGAATATTGGTTATAATGATTTTAACTATATTTATTGCAGGACTAAGATAATTAGTAGGTAAGTTTCAGAAATTGAACCAGGCCAGGAGTGGTGGCTCCTGCCTGTAATCCCAGCTCTTTGGGAGGCTGAGGCGGGTGGATCACTTGAGGCCAGAAGTTCGAGACCAGCCGGCCAACATGACGAAACCCCATCTCTACTAAAAATACAAAGAAATTAGCTGAGTGTGGTGGCGCACTTCTGTTGTCCCAGCTACTCAGGAGGCTGAGGCAGGAGAATCACTTGAACCCTGGAGGTAGAGGTTGCAGTGAGCCGAGATCACGCCACCGCACTCCAGCCTGGGTGACAAAGTGAGACCCTGTCTCAAAAAAAAGAAAAAAAATACAAAACAAACAAATTAAACCAAAACATGTTTCTGAAAGGTACTTTGGATCAAGTAAACTAAATTATGTATCCTAGAAAAGAAAGCTAAAACTAGCAGGTCTGTTTAAGTTTATATTATAGCTCTACTCTATATTCTGCATTTTTTTTTCTGAGAAATATTTCAATGTGGGAAGAACTTTCAGTAATGAGGTTTAAAGTGGCAATAGCAGAGATTACAGGAATTTAAAATATCAGAGGATTAAAGAAAGAACAGGGAAAAGCCAGATTTCAAAGTGTAATCATATTGTGGAAATGGGATCTAACTGGGATGTTCTCCAAGAAAAGGTCAGTTCTGATATATTCTGTCTTTGATTATCTTGTTTTACCACCAAATGAACATAAAGCCATACATGAAAAGGAGAGGCTGAACAAATTCTAAAGAAAGCAACAACTCTCTTTTACTCAAACCCAGTTAATGGACAATTCCAGCTGGCTACTGTGAAAAGGCAGCCACAGAAAATCTCATAGCTGAGAAGTAAGATACAGCTTAGCCCCACCATCTGCTGGTCCCAATTTTACTCTGCACACTCATGTTCACGGAATTGCTTATTTTGTCATCACACATAACAATCCATCACCAGCCTCCACCCTCTCTAATCAGATGCTGGTTAGCAGAATGTCCGCCTGTCTTATCCTATCAAGTTGACACACTGAAGTTGAATTGAGGCAGAAATCATGTTCTATCTTGTAATACAGGCCAGGAAACTTCTCTAAGTATTATTCTTTGTAGTCTCATCAAAGAGCTGAAAGAGGGAAATATAATAATAGATACAGGATAGATAAGGTGAAAGGGAACACTACAAATTTTACAAAAGCAATGTTTTGAACAATGAAGAATTTATGAGCAAAGCCAAAACATTTTAAATATATAAACAATGTGAAAATAATTCAAAGACAATTTAACTCAAATGTTAATTTTTGTACTTAAAACTGAAACCTCTCTAAACTCTTTGTGGTTTTCTTTTCCCCAATTATTTTCAATCCATTGAGCAAAAGAAAATCCCAGCTTCCTAGGAGAAGAGGAAAGATAAGTAAACAATAAAATGTAAAAACTGATTATAAAACAGGATTGTGAAGAGGAAGTGAAGGGGGGTGAACGACACAGAACAGCACATGCCATGCACCCTGTCCAGGCTACCAGTAAATAATGACTAGGACTAAAATACACCATGGGTCTGCAATGTTACCTCGACTTTTAAAGCTAAGATTAAGTTCAGCTAAACGGTTTGTACTTTAAGGCCCTGGGATTGGATCCAACATGTAAACAGGTTTAAATGCAGACTAAGGCAACCCTAAATCAGAATGTAAGTTTAAGAGATCTTATTACCACAAAAAAAATCCCTCCATCCATTTTCTATTTCATACCACTTTTATTTCATATTATTTTTACATAAAACAGTAGTTAAATAGTTGGAATAGACCATTTTTTTCCCTCACAGATATCCTTAAAATCTATACAACTACTTGGTGGTAGTTGGATAATTTCATCAGTTTAATTGCAATCAGTTTAAGTACAACCTATGGACATAACTGCTAAATGAAAACGAAGTTCTTCCACCATCCCAGAACCAACAGTGTTTTATTATTACTAGGCTCAGAGAGATAGAGACAACATCAACTATAACTGAACCTGACTTTTTGAACTTAAGTTTTACATTAACTCCAGAGTTGGGGCAGTAGAGCCATTTCTTGATAAGAATTTCCTGCAAAACATAAATGATTTATTCTCACTACGAATTTTTTCTCTTCTTTTAACTTTTAATTTCTTCTCATATTATTCCAGTGCCTAAGCCCTCTAGTATATCGTTTAATAGAAGCAGGGCTAGCACACATTCCTAACGTTTTTCTGATTTTAATGGAAAGGCTTCTAAAGTTTTATCATTAAACATGATTGCTCACTCTAATTTTTTGTTATATTCTCTTTATTAGGTTAAAGAAATTTCAGATTCCTTTTTTTTTTTTTTTTTGAGACCAAGTCTCGCTTTGTTACCCAGGCTGTAGTGCAGTGGTGTGACCTCAGCTCACTGCAACTTCCACCTCTCGGGTTCAAGCAATTCTCCTGCCTCAGCCTCCGGAGTAGCTGGGAATACAGGCGCGCACCACCACACCTGGCTAATTTTTCTGTTTTTAGTAGAGTCAGGGTATTATCATGTTGGCCAGTCTGGTCTCTACCTCCTGACCTCAAGTGATCCACCGGCCTCGGCCTCCCTAAATGTTGAGATTACAGATGTGAGCCACCATGCCCAGCCCAGATTCTTTTTTTTTTTTTTTTTTTTTGAGACGGAGTCTTGCTCTGTCACCCAGGTTGGAATGCTGTGGCCGGATCTCAGCTCACTGCAAGCTCCGCCTCCCAGGTTCACGCCATTCTCCTGCCTCAGCCTCCCGGGTAGCTGGGACTACAGGCGCCACCACCTCACCCGGCTAGTTTTTTCTGTATTTTTTAGTAGAGACGGGGTTTCCCCGTGTTAGCCAGGATGGTCTCGATCTCCTGACCTCGTGATCCGCCCGTCTCGGCCTCCCAAAGTGCTGGGATTACAGGCTTGAGTCACCGCGCCTGGCCCAGATTCTTTTTAATCCAAATTTGCTAAAAGGTCTCTCTCCTTTGGGTTAATTATAAAATTTATCAAACACTTTTAATGTCACCTGTTAAAACAATTGTAGTGTTGTTCTTTAATCTATAACACAGAGAATTACACTAATATGTACACACTACAAAATTCTATTCATTTAGTGTTTTTTCACTGTATTCACTGAGACAGTAATTTCCCTTAAAAATTTTTTTTGGTATTGTCCATGTCCACTTTTGCTATCACTCTCATAAAATAGTTACTTAGTTTTTTCTTTTTCTATTGCCTGAAATAAGCTGTACAATATAGGGATAATCTGCTCTGTGAAGGCACAGTAAAACTTCGCAGCAAACTTTCTAGGTTTTAGTATCCTCTGGTAGGGAAAAGAGGGATAAAGGAGGATTTCTGATTACTAATTCAATTTCTTGAATGAGTATAGGTTATCTAGATCTTTTGAGTTGATTTTGGTATTTATTTTCTAGAAAATTTTATCATTTTCACATTTTAACTAATGATCACATTTATTGACCTACTTATCTACCACATTTTGTTTTGAGAGAGTTAATATAATATAGCTGAGTATAAACTAAAGCCAACCATCCCAGATTTTTATTTCTTAATCAATCTTGCTATTTTACTGGTCTTTAAATTAATTTTTTAAAAGTCAGCATTTGGATTTGTTGGTCTTTGATGTTTATTTTCTATTTCATTAATTTCTCTTCTTGGCCTCCTTCCTTCACTTTCCTTAAGTTGACTCTGTTGTCCTTTTATTTCAGCTGAATGCTTGTTTTAAATCTACTTTTCATACTTAATGTTTTAAGGCAATACACTTATTTCTACCCCTGAACAAGAGTCTATAATGTTTTGTTTTTTATTTTTGAGACAGAGTTTTCCTCTGTCGCCCAGGCTAGAGTGTAATGGCTCAATCTCGGCTCACTGCAACCTCTGCTTCCCGGGCTTGAGCCATTCTCGTGCCTCAGCCTCCCAAGTAGCTGGGATTACAGGTACGTGCCATCACACCCTGCTAATTTTTTTATTTTTAGTAGAGATGGGGTTTTGCCATGTTAGCTAGGCTGGTCTTAGACTCCTGGCTTTGTGATTTGCCCACCTTTGCCTCCTAAAGCGCTGGGATTACAGGCATGAGCCACTGTGCCTGGCCTCAGCCTATAATTTTTAACATGTAGTACATCCATCATCTTTAAGTCCTAAATATTTTATAATTTCTATTATGATTTCCTTTTTAATTCACGAGTTATTAAGGAGGATCTTTTAAAGTTTTCACACATTTTAAAGATGTCTTTTAATTGCCAATTTCTAATTTAATTCCATTGTGGTCATAAATGCTATCTACTGAAATAACCATGTAATTTTTTTTCCTTTAATCCATTAATATGGAGAATTATACATACACAAGAAAATCTTATTAAGGCTTTGAAACTTCTTAAAATTGCCTTTATGATCTAGCATATAATCAACTTTTGTAAATGCTCTGTTTATAGCTGATAAGAAGATGTATTCACTACTTACTGGATGAAGACTTTATATAGTCAAATAGATCAAGCCTGTTAATTTTGTTCAAATCTTCAATATTTTTACTAAGTTCTTTGTTTAAATCAGCAGTTTTATTTTGAGACAGGGTTTTGCTGTGTCAGCCAGGCTGAAGTACAGTGTGCAATTACAGTTCATTATAACTTCAAGCTCCTAGGCTCAAGTGAACCTCCCACTTCAGCATGCTGAGTAGCTGGGACTACAGGTGCATGCCACAATGCCCAGTTAATTTTTTAAAAAATGTTTTCTGTAGAAATGAGGTCTTACTATGTTGCCCAGGCTGGTATCAAACTTCTGGCTTCAAGTAACCCTCCCACCTCAGCTTCCCAAAGTGCTAGGATGACAGACATGAGCCACTATGCCTGGTCTTTGGCAGTTTAAAAAATAAAAGCATATAAGAATCTCCCACCGCAGTTGTGGACATGTTAAATGTTCATTAGAATTTCATCAGTTTTTTAATTTGTATTTTTAAAGGCCATATTGTTAGTCATGTAAACTCACAAATATTATTTATTCTTGGTAGACTGTTTCTTTGAGAGATTCTGTAATGAGCCTTCTAATCCTTTAATGTTTCCCCTCTAAAATTCTATTCTGTCTGATACTATTATAATACCAGTTTTAGAGCTCAGCTTGGCAGTCGAGTGGTGGTGACCTTTTAAAGGAATGGGATCCACCTGGAATTCAACTTTTCTCTCTCTTTTTTGGTCCCCCCACTTCCCACCCCACCCCCCAAGTTCTGGGGTACATGTGCAGGATGTGCAGGTTTCGAACATAGGTATATGTGTGCCACGGTGCTTTGCGGCACCTATTTTCAACCTTTCCGTGTGACTTTGCTTGGAATGTGCCTCTTGCAAGCATTATATACCTAAATTTTGCTTTCTCATTTGATAATCTTTGTCGTTTTATAGGTTAGGTTAATCCATTTATGTATTTATTTATATTTACTGTGATAAACTGTCTGTTGAACTTATTTTGAACTCTAGAGTCAGCCTGCCTGGGCTCAAGTCCTGGCTTCATCAATTATTAATTGTATGACCTCATCAATCTTTTTTAGCCTTAATTTTGTTATTTATAAAATGAGGATAATAATAGTACCTACGCCTCAGAGAGATGTTAGTACAGAATGAATTAATAAATGTAAAGTGCCCGGAACAGTGTTTAAGACATAGTAAGTACTGTTAACGGTGTTGACTACTGTCAACATAGTATGATTATTTTCACAGTTTCAATTTACCATTCTTTTTCTTTGACCCCCCTCCTCCACATCTGAAACATTCACTTGGATTGATAAAGTTTATATATTCCCTTTTGTTCTGTTTGTTTGGAAGTTTTAGGTAATATTTCTATCCTAGTGACTGTTTATTCTAAAACATAATTACTTCACTATAACATTCTCTATTAAAAAGTAAATTTTTGCAGAATCTCTACCCGCTTTCTAAACATGAAACTAAGTATACTTTACTCCTTAAACACTGATATATCACCTCTTCCCCAGCTTATTATGTTAAGAGTTCTCTGACCTTTCTCTTTTTTTGATTTCTAATTTTTGCAGGCACATAGTAAGTGTATATATTTATGGAATATATGAACTGTTTTGATACAGGCATGCAATGCATAATAATCACATCATGGAGAATGGGGCATCCATCCTCTCAAGCATTTATCCTTTGTGTTACAATCAATTATACTCTTTTAGTTATTTTTAAATATACAAGTAAGTTATTATAACTACAGTCACCCTTTTATGCTATCAAATAGTCGGTCTTATTCATTCTTTATAACTATTTTCTTTTTGCACCCATCAACCATCCCCACCTTCCCCCCAGACCCCTTCTCAGCCTCTGGTAACCATCCTTCTACTCTCTCTCTCTCTTTTGAGATGGAGTGTCACCCTGTTGCCTAGGCTGGAGTGCAGTGGTGCGATCTCGGCTCACTGCAATTTCCGCCTCCCAGGTTCAAGCAATTCTCCTGCCTCAGCCTCCCGAGTAGCTGGGACTACAAGTGTGTGCCACCACACCTGGCTAATTTTTTATTTATTTTTAGTAGAGACGGGGTTTCACCATGTTGGCCAGGCTGGTCTTGAACTCCTGACCTCAGGTGATCTGCCTGCCTCGGCTTCCCAAAGTGCTGGGATCACAGGCATGAGCCACCGCGCCTCCCCCTTTTTTTGGGGGGGGGCAGGGGGACAGAGTCTTGTGCCTGTTGCTCAGGCTGGAGTGCAGTGGTGTGATCTCGGCTCACTGCAACCTCTGACTCCCGGGTTCAAATGATTCTCATGCCTCAGCCTCCCAAGTAGCTGGGATTACAGGCATGTGCCACCATCCCTGGTTAATTTTTGTACTTAGATTAGAGATGGGGTTTCACAATGTTGGCCAAGCTGGTCTTGAATTCCTGGCCTCAAGTGATCCGGCCACCTCGGTCTTCTAAAGTGGTGGGATTACAGGTATGGGCCACTGTGCCCAGCCTCATCCTTCTACTCACTATATGCATGAGTTCAAATTGCTTTTAGATCCCACATATAAGTGAGAATATGTGATGTTTGTCTTTCTGTGCCTGGCTTCCTTTCTCTTTTTAATATAATAATTGCCATTATTTTTTATAGGCAATGGTTAACAAATTCACTGACCTTTTAATGAATTTTTCTGTTCACCATCGTTTCATATATATCATGTCTTCCTTCTGGGTTCTTTCATATGTCTCTAAGTGTAGATCTGTAAGGCATAAACTTTTAGTCTTTCTATAAATGTAAATCTCTCTACTTTGATGTCATTCTTGAATGTTAGTTTTAATTACACATAACATTCTAAGTTGACAAATATTTCTCTTCAGCTTTTGGAAGATGTTACTGCATTATCTTCTGACTTCTATTGTTGCTAAGGTATACTTGCTACTCATTTGTGAGCAACCCATTTTCTCTGGTATCTTGTAAAATTTTTCTGTTTTGATATCGGTTTTCTTAAGAAGTATCTTGGATTTATTATTTATCCTCCTTGTCAGTCTTTAATTTGTAAATTCTCTTTAAATATCACTTTTCATCATTTACTCTATTTTTTTTTTTTAGCTCACCTCTGTCTTTTAGATATATTCATCAGTGCTTTGTGTTTGGAGCAAAGGAAGTGTGGCAAAGGGAAAATGACTGTGTCATATTAATTATAAGTCATTACCACCAATGCTGCCCTTAAATAGTCATCTAAGAATCAGACTCAACTCTTGAAAACCAAGGTTACAGTATGCTGCCCAGTATTTTCTTTAGCCACCTCTTTTACTAAACTTGGCACAATCCCACCATAGTTAATAAAAGCAAAAGGAGTGTGAGGAATTGCTAACACACTTTTCAGAGCCTATGCTGGGTTACAGTCTCTCTGAGATCTTCATTAACCCCATTCTCCACCCCCGTCCTAAACTTTTAACATATTATATATGGGGGGTAAGGAATATACATGTTTTATAAAGTAAAATTCTACCTCTTAAACCTCATGTTCCTACTGACTTCGACTGTACATTGAGTGATTCCATTTATCCTATTATTAACTTTACTATGCAATCCCCATAAGACCACTGCCCCAGTGACAAACTAGTACTCATCTGTGCCACAGGAGAAACAAGAACACATTTATTTTATCAAGGAGAAGGAGTAGACAAATTAAACCCTGTAAGGACTGATATAATTTAATACCTGAATGTATATACATAATGACTACATTAAAAACTATCAATATAAAATAAGTACTAAAGTTTTCCTCAATGCCCGAGGACAAAGCCTTGGGACATAATTACGTAACTTCCAAAAACTCTATAGCTCTAGATAACTGCATAACTTCCCAAAACTGGATCTATAGTGCTTCAACAACCAGTTAGACTCCAGTTGTGCTTGCTTTCCTTCAGACAGTTTTTACAGGATTTCTCCTTGTATATAATGGATAATTTTTTAAAAGAATTAAATTATAATTTCAATTTTCATACTCAATACAAAAGGCTTTTTTACTATCAGATTACCCAATTTGTTAAATCATATGTGAAAGTCTCAAAGTTTATCATTGCAATTAGGTCTGCCCTGATCAAATTCATTGCTTTTGGTTGCATATATCCCTCAGTTTCAACATGTGATCTCATATCTTTTTTCTCTTAGCATCAGTCTTCTAAGTCACAAACCGTTTTTTATCGTTTTAACTTTTTTTAAGTTTAGTTTTTACTTTTTTTGTAGAGATGGGGTCTCCCTATGTTGCCCAGGCTTATCTTGAACTCCTGGGCTCAAGTGATCCTCTCACCGGGTCTTCCCCAAATGCTGATGGGTTACGGTGCCCAGTCTTAAACTTTTAAGGTAACTTCTTTTGAGGTAACTGCTTTTGAGTTAAGTTATAACTTAACTATAATGAAATACATCCATCTTAAGTGATGAGTTTTGACAAATGTGTATACCTGTGTAACCACAATAATCAAGATATAGAACATTTCTACCAAGCCCCCGTCCAAAGTTCCCTGTGCCCCTTGGCAGTCAAGCAATCAACCCACCCTGGCCCTAGGCAACCACTAATCTTATTACACTCTTGATTGGTTTTTCCTGTGCAATTTCAAATAACAGCAAATACATAGTATATACTCTTCCTATCTGACTTCTTTCACTTAGCATCATGTTTTAGAAATTCATCCATGTTACTACATTTATCAGTATTTCATTGCTATTCATTGCTCAGTGCTAGTCCATTGTTTGAATGTATCATAATTTTATAACTAGTCACCAGAAGATGGGCATTTGGGTTGCTTCCATTTCTTGCTAGTACGAGTGAGACTGCTATAAACATTGGTTATACAAGTCTTTTACTGAAAACATGCTTTTATTTCTCTTAGAATACTAACCTATATAATATCTTATAGAATTATGTTCAAACAGCAAACTATACAACAGTTTTAAAAAATATAATTTACTTCACATAATGAAAGATTTGCTGTTTATTCATCTGGAGGCAATCTTCTCTAATTAAAAATAAACAAAGCTTGCTATATAAATAACTGCCACTTCTACATATTGTATAAGTATACAATTCCCATATAACATGCATTCAAAGTTCTTTCCTCAATTCCTCAATTTTGCACCTGCTACTTACTAGAGGTTTGGAGGTATAATTAAGGAGACCTAAGACATAATCTGTATGTTGTAAAATATAAAGGCACAAACAGAGCAGAAAATATGAGATCATTCTTAGAAAAGTCAATGTTTTAAATACACTCATTTAAAGAAATTATTCAAATTTGCCTTTAGCTTCACAGCTGTAAGTACTAAAAAGACAAATGTGTTTCTTGGAGTTACAACTGTAGGAGCACAGTATCAATCTGTGAAGCTGAGACAGACAATGAGTGAGGATTCAACAACTACCTCTAGTCTTTAACTTCTTGTGAAGCAGAATGATTGAAAACGACTAGCCTAACTTAACTCTATGGTTTTAATTCTCCAACAGTGTTAGGTTGGATCAAGTCATCAACCTAGTGTCACCCCATCATCTTAACAAAACAGTGTAGACTACACTTAGAGGATCTGACTTAGTTTCATGTAGGGCTCAGGTCTCACTTAGCCAAACATGTACCAGGCCTGATTTTATCTATCACGTAGAAAGGACAGACAAATTAGCAAAAGTACTCCAATAAAGCATGAGAGAGATAAAGAAAAAGAAAATCTATAGAAATGCAGAGGAAGAGAAGATTATTTCCAGATAGAGGTACCAAGAAGCTAGTTCAAACAGAGAGCAACACAACATGCGATGATGTATGGTAATCTAGTATTACCAGTGACAAGCTTAAAATCTTGGACCAAAAAAAACTTTCAAAAGGTAGAGTGTCTAAATGCAATGTGGTATCCTGGATTAGATCTTAGAACAGAAAAAGCACATTAGAGAAAAGCCAGTGAATCCAAATAAAGTATAGAGTCTAAAGTTGATCTTTACTTCATATTATACATAGAACAATAAAGTTTCTAGAAGATAGTTTTATAAGAGGAATAGCTTCATTATCTTGAGATAGGGAAAGATTTCTTAAACAGGACATGATACTACTAGCCATAATAGATAAACTGAACTACATTAAAATAACTTTTTATTGACCAAAAATCACTATTAAGAGAGTAAAGAAGGGCTGGCACAGCAGCTGATGCCTGTAATCCAATCACTTTAGGAGGCCGAGGAAGCACCTGAGGTCAGGGGTTTGAGACCAGCCTGGGCAACATGGTGAAACCCCATCTCTATTAAAAATATAAAAATAGCCAGGTGTGATGGAAAGTGCCTGTAATTCCAGCTACTCGGGAGGCTGAGGCATGAGAACTGCTTGAACCTGGGAGATGGAGGTTGCAGTGAGCTGAGATCACACCACTGCACTCCAGCCTGGGTGACAACTCTGTCTCAAAAAAAAAAAAAAAAAAAAAGAAGAAAGAAGAAAGGCACAAATTGGGAGAAGATATTTCCAAGTAAGAAAAAGACAGAAAACTCAAATAGACAAAAAAAACCTGACAAGACACTCAGCAGGTAACTCACAAAAGAGGATATCCAAATGGTCAGTAAACATGAACTTGCCTTCATTAAGTCAGGGAAATGGAAATCTAAACTAAAATGTGGTAACACTACACATCTACCAAAATGGTTACAAATTAAGAAGTCTGACATGCCAAGTGTTGGTACAAATGTGGCGCAATGGAAAGATCTATAACATACTGGAATGTAACTCGGAATCACTTTAGAAAACTATTTGTAAACAATATGCTGAAATTGAACATATGAATACCCTATGACCAAGCAATCCCACACTGTATGTGTAAATCCAATAGAAAAACATTGCTGTGGTTTGAATGTTTATGTCTCCTCAAAATTCATATGCTGAATCCAAACTTCCGAGGTGACGGTATTAAGAGGTAAGACCTTTGGGAGGTGATTAGGTCATGAGGGTGAAACGCTCATGAATGGAACCTTTATAAAAGAGGCCCAAGGGAGCTTGCTTGCTCCTTTCACCATGTGATGAGAAGTCAACAGTCTGCAACCAGGAGGAGGGCCTTCACCAGAACCTGACCATGCTGGTACCTTTACCTTGGACTTCCCATCATCCAGAACCCTGAGAAATAAATTTCTGTTGTTTATGAGTCACCCAGTTTACGGTATTTTGTTATAGCAGCCTGAGCAAACTAAGATAAATATGTACCAGGGCACTAAAAGACACATACAGAAATGTTCACTACAGCATCACCTGTAATAGCCCCAAATTGAAAACAGCCCAAATATCCAACTAATATTTGGGTTAGTGGACTTAATAAATATTTGTGATATATTCATACAATTAACTACTACACAGCAAAGAAAATGACTGAAGAGCTACAATATGCAAAAATATGGATGGTTCTCATAAATACAATGTTGAATGAAAAGAAGCCAGCAACATATCATTTATTTTATATCAAATAAAAAAATAGGTAAAACTAAACTGTAATATCAGAAGTTAGCATCGCTGTTACCTTGTGGGAAACAGAAGCTATGATCGTGAGGGAAAATGATGTGGGTTTCTGGGGTACTGACAAACACCTATTTTTTTTTCTTTTTACTGGGGTGCTGCTCACACATTTGTTCATTCGATAATTCTTGGAGGTATACATTTGCTTTGTATAGTTTTCTGTATGTATGTTACACTTCAATTAAAAACATAATAATCCACTATTTCCTAATTTTTCTCTAGCTCTAAGATTATAAACTTACATGTTATTTTGGACATTTAGTTTTCTTGGACTCCCCCTGTTCATAGCCGGGCATGGTGCTAAGTCCTTTTACCATTTCTTCCAGTCACCTCCTGTTTAGCATAAGTCCTCAACCACCCAAGTCTTCCTCACTATACCAGCTTTCCATGATGGAATATTGAGGAACAATATTCATCAATAGGACTAATGTCTTACTACATTCTCCACCAAAAGCCTTATGAGAGAGATTCTTTATTACATCCAGTCAAAAACCCCACCAAACAACAAGACCTTCTGGCAATTAACCAGTTTACCAACATTGCCCAATATCATCTTTACATGGCCCTAAGTCTCTTTTCCTAGAGGCAACCAAATCTAACTTAAGAGCAATTCCCCATTCAACAATATTCATTCAAATTGTGCTGACTCAACCCTCACTTTCAGAGAAAACTTCCATAGAATCAGTACTCTTTACACGTTTTTTTCCTATAAACTATATCTCTCTGCAGTTATATCGAATACAAGTTTATATTCATCTTTGTAACATTTGGTAGGCTTTAATTCACTATGTGATTTTTTTTTTTCTAATTGCTACCTAGCAAAGAATCTTCCTAATGAGACTTCTATGCTCTGCCTGCCTAATTTAGAATTAGCAAACAGCTGTGAATCTATTATATGCCAAGCACTGAATCGGGTAACTACACATTATTTAATCTAAGCATTATGCCCTGTGAAGCACACAGTGTTATTCCCATTTTACAGAGGAGAAATCTGAAGCTCGGAAGGTTACACAACACAAAAAAATAGAACTCAGATTTGAATTCAGGTCTTGTAATTCCTGGGCTCACTCAGCTAAAATCACACTTGTATAAAGCTTAAATATAAAAGTCTCTACATAATAAGTGTCTAACAAACACCTATAATAAGACATTCAAAATGCACTGTAATATTTTAAAGCTGGATTTTGAAAGGGAGACTAGGATGACAGGGAGGGGGTTAGATGTATACTAAAAGCCACTTGATGTTAGGAATAGTTAAAGAAATGATCCTTTTTTTCTTTCCTTTTTTTTTTTTCCTGGTTTTGCTCTGTCACCTAGGCTGGAGTACGGTGGTGCAAATGTGGCTCACTACAGCCTAGATTTCCTGGGCTCAGGCAATCCTCCCATCTCAGCTTCCCATGTAGTTGGGACTACAGGCACATGCCACCACGCCTGGGTAATTTTTTACAAATTTTTATATAAAGACAGGGTTTATTTTGTTGCCCAAGCTGGTCTCAAACTCCTGGGCTCAAGCAATTCTCTCATTTTGTCCTCCCAAAGTGCTGGGATTAAAGGCATGAGCCACTGTGCCTGGCCAGAAAGGTAATAATTGTTGGTAACTTGCTATTAATGACTGACCTGGTTTTATGATAGAAGATACCTTGGGATAATAAAAGAAAGTGGAAAAAAAAGTTACTCAAAGAAACTATCAGGGGAGTCATGAATGACTGTAAGTACAATGCAAGACTCAGTATGATATAGCAAACTAAGCATGCTCATTTATGTTGGTGACTATATAAAATTTGTATAACTTTTAGGAATGCAACCTGGCAATATGTATCAAAACTCTTTAAAAGGCTCATATCTTTTGACTTAATAATTCTACCTTTGGGTATCTATTGAAGGAAACAACCCCTTAATAAAGTTTTACTTTATGTATACAGATGTCCACAGAATTNTTTGTCCTCCCAAAGTGCTGGGATTAAAGGCATGAGCCACTGTGCCTGGCCAGAAAGGTAATAATTGTTGGTAACTTGCTATTAATGACTGACCTGGTTTTATGATAGAAGATACCTTGGGATAATAAAAAGAAAGTGGAAAAAAAAGTTACTCAAAGAAACTATCAGGGGAGTCATGAATGACTGTAAGTACAATGCAAGACTCAGTATGATATAGCAAACTAAGCATGCTCATTTATGTTGGTGACTATATAAAAATTTGTATAACTTTTTAGGAATGCAACCTGGCAATATGTATCAAAACTCTTTAAAAGGCTCATATCTTTTGACTTAATAATTCTACCTTTGGGTATCTATTGAAGGAAACAACCCCTTAATAAAGTTTTTACTTTATGTATACAGATGTCCACAGAATTTTTTAAATTAAAAAATAGAAATAAACTAATTTAAAATAGTTAAATAAACCTATTTTAGGACTTTTTCCACATTTCTTCTAAGTCTACCTAACAAATTTCTCTACTTTTAAGCCACACTTCTTTGCCATTGTTTTTAGATATGGCTGATTCGGTACTTCAACTATAGATTAGGCTGGGCGCGGTGGCTCACACCTGTAATCCCAGCACTTTGGGAGGCCGAGGCGGGTGGATCACAAGGTCAGGAGATCGAGACCATCCTGGCTAACACAGTGAAACCCCATCTCTACTAAAAATACACAAAATTAGCTGGGCACGGTGGCAGGCGCCTGTAGTCCCAGCTACTCGGGAGGCTGGGGCAGGAGAATGGCGTGAACCCAGGAGGCGGAGCTTGCAGTGAGCCCAGATCGCGCCACTGCACTCCAGCCTGGGTGACAGAGTGAGACTCCGTCTCAAAACAAACAAACAAACAAAAACACTATAGATTATACATATTTGATTACAGTACTGCTATCACAGTACTTTAACATGTTTCATGGCCTAGATCATGAGATCCTTAAGAGCAGAAACTAAGAGTCACATCAGTATCCTTAGCACATAGCAGTTAGTAAATACACTTTACAGAAATGAAGTGATAAATTACATAGGATCTACACTTGGATGGGAGTGTGGTCCACAGAGGATGAATGTGAATTTTCTGAAGATCTATCCAATAAGCAGAAGCTGCAACTATCAGAAGGTATAAGGAACCCACTACTAGCCCAAGGAGTAGATTTCCTATTAGAGGATGTAGCAGTAGCTATATGACCCTGATAATGTTTTCATGGAGGGGGTATTAACAACATGATAGAGATCATGGTGACATTACATAGTGTACTGGTAAGAACATGGGCTCTGAAGTGATACATACCTAGGTCTGACCCAGGTCTGCCTTAATTTGCTTATCCATAAAATAAAGGTGATTATGATAAAATCTCCTTTACAAACTTATTGTGAGGATTAAATAAGATAACACATATAAAAGCTTGGCATAGTGCTTGGCTCATAGTAAGTATTCAATACAGTTCACTATTATTATTACCTTTCAAACGTCTGGTTTCTACCCATTCCAGTTGATTCAAAATGGGAAAGAAAGAAAAATCAAATAAATCTAGGCAGCATCTTTAGGAAATGTGAAGTTGAGGAATAAAACTTCACATTCTGGAGGCATAGTTATTATATTCGTCACTTTTATTACTGGCAGATTTGGATGCTGGAGAAAAACAGAATAAAGAATCCGGTCAATATTTTTAAATGGAATTTGGATTTCAAGTAAAAGAAGGGCTTCCTATAAAGAAGTGAAAAGACCGAGAACTAAAGACGGAATGAGTATCATGAGATGGGGGAAGAAAATGCCTGCCTAGAAAATTACTAATCCAATTTACCACTGTGCTGAAGGTACTATACCTTATGCCAGTGCAGCATGGTAATAATAGTAACAGTAATAGTCATAATAACACAGTACTGACAGTAGCTACTACTTACACAATACTTACAATGTGCCAGATACTGTTCTAAATGCATTAGATGTACTCATTCACTTAACCTATTAACTCTAAGAAGAAAGCATTTAGGCTTAAGGGTCAAACAGGTCTGGCATTAAATCTTGGTCTTGCCATTAACAGCCAAAAGCCTCGAGTAAGTTACTTCACTCTGAGCTTTAGTTTCCTAATGTCTAACTGGAGGTGAGAATACCGAACCCACAGGGATAGTATGAGGATTAACCAGAATATATATATATATATATGAACTACTTATCATAGTGCCTGATAGCCAGCAGATATCCTGGTAGCGATATCTTTATTATTACTGTTAATATATTGTTAAATCTTAGGACCAAAGATATCATTTGGTAGGCCTGCAGTGTAGTTTAGAAGAAAATCTTTTTTCTTCCTTCTTGAGTTCCTCTTCTGCCTTTCAAAAAAATAGTAAGCATTCTACATTATTAAGCTTTTCTCAGAATGAACTATATATAAAATAAAAAATAGGTTATTATAGAGACAAAAAGACCTTTGGAGAAGGTGAGATGATACATTACACTGACTAGTTTCACAGTAATTCTAATGTGCTCCCAGCTATATTTGGTGTATGGTAGATTTAGTTACTGATTACAAATAATTGATTAGTTACTGATTAGTGGCAAATATTGAGCAAATTTAACTCTCTTTATAGATGGTGCAGTTTAAAAAAAATAAACCCATAATCTCAAACTATGTTGTTGAGAATATAAATTGGGGAAACTTCTTTGGAGGGCAATTTGGCAATATCTATCAAAATTGAAATATGCTTATATTCCCTTTAGCCCCAAAATTTGAGTCTAATACTTTATCCTACACAGGGTTTCACACATATGCATAAAGACAGATGGACAGAGATAGTGATTGCAGAACTGAGGGTCACAGCAAACTACTGGAAATACCCTAAATATTCATCAATAGGGAATGGGTTGAATAAATTATGGTATTGTCATACAATGGAATAAAATGCAGCTATTTCTATACATACTCATTTGGAACATTTTTCAAGATATGTAGATATGTGAGGAAAAGTACAGACAGTGTGTAATATACTATAATACTATTTGCATAAAGGGGGAGAGATGAACATAAATACTATATGTATACAAGCATATGTTTGTCTCTGAAAGGATACATAAGAAATGAGTAATTATGTTTATCTCTGGAAAGGGCAACTAGAAACAGGAAAAGGAGGGGCAGAGGATGGAGAAAGGTTTGCTTTTCACACACATCCTTTACATTCTTTGAATGTTTTAACTATGTAATATATAATGTATTCAAAACTTAAAATCCATTAAAAGACCCTTTGACTAGCTTTAAACATTTTGTTTTCTTCATCCCCAAGGAATAGTAGTGTTAAAATACTACACTTTCTTAAATAGTGCTGAAAAGAATAAAAATGGCATATGGCTAGGGGAATCTTCCAAAGAAACTACTCTACTCAGCCATCTCCTGTTCTTTTCTCTGCCTTTTAAGGTCACAGTAATATGATAGAAAATCTGGGACTCACACCATCTGTCCAGACAGTTCTATCACTGCTCATTTCTCTTGTTAAATAATCAGAACACTTCACACTTCCCAAACACTGCTACTATAAAGAGCTGTTAAAGCAGAATGAAAGAAGCTTTTTCTCTCCAGAAATGTAGTAGTTGGAAATGAACAGTTCTTTTGAGGTTTGCAGGTTTCGGATCATGCCAGTGAGAGAAAAAATTCAAGCCTTAGAAATAAATTTAAGAATAATAGTATTCTAATACTGGCTCTAGAAATTACTTTCTTAGAAAAAAGGTGACATTCTCATAGAAGTTCTCTAAGAACAGACATAACAGTTTAATATTGAGATGATTATACAGGTCTCTAATCTGTAAATTTCTCATGAGACTAAAAAGAGAAATAGTTTTCTTTGCTGCTGCTGCTGCTGCTACTACTACTACTACTACTACTACTACTACTACTACTACTACTACTATTACAACTATAGTTGTATTAGTAACAGCAGGTAATAATTACTTAGCTACTACTACTACTACTACTATTACAACTATAGTTGTATTAGTAACAGCAGGTAATAATTACTTAGCACCCAGGACATCCTGACACTCCTCAAAGCTCTTTTTGTGTATTAATTCTTTTAATCCTTAAAACCACTCTATATGGCAATTTCTACATAATTTCCATTTTACAGCTGAGGAAACTTAGGCAGAGAGGTTAAATAACTTGCTCAAAGTAATACAGCTGGTAAAATAAAGAGCTGAGATTCAACAGCAATCACACTGGCTTCAGAATATCTACCTCTGAAGGTTGTTATGAGGATTAGATGGGTTAATAGATGTAAAATGTTCAGAATAGTGCCTGACACACAGTAGAATTACTCAATGTAATAGATAAAATGATTACTGTTCAGAAAAGCTGAAGGCCACAAATTAGGGTGGAGCTAAGTTTTCCCAGGTCAGCCTGACTCAAAGACCCATGCTCTTCAGGTTCCCATTCTCATTCTCTCTCTCAGAACTGAGAATAGACGAGCTGTATCATCAACTTGGACTGACAAACCCAGGGACACTTCCTCCTCACAAACTGTCCTTCTAGGTATTTTCACTTCACAGGCATAACTGGACTGTATGGGTAAGAAAAGTGTTAGCTAGTAATGGAGTCCTGAAAAAGGTTTTTGGTTTTCTTTTCATTTTCAGTTACTTCTTTATTTCTATCTCCTGAAATTATTTCTGTAGTGCCTTTATAAGTACTTATTTGATTCATACTTGAATTTTTTTCCTGTTTTGGCCTGAGTGCCTCCGTTCCACACGTGATCAGTTTCTTCATAGAAGAAAAAAATGTCAAGTTTTACATCGTCTTTTCCCTGGAAGGATAGTTCCAAGCTGTCTTCTACCTATGGGGAAGATGGAAACCTTCACACACTGAAACAAAGGAAATACATTTTCAAAACCTTTTTTTAAAAGAAAATAAAGAAAGAGATTCTTAAGTTTTACATACATAGATTATTCACTCTAAGATGCACATTTTTTCAAGTTAAAGCACCTCTGAAACTGGGGTGCATCAGTAACATATCATTTAATTTCTTAACTGCATCTAAAATAATGTTGTTTCTTATAATTGATGATAACTCAGAGTAAATGATTTATGGTAATTATCACTGCAGAAAAAAATAGAAACATCCTATTCCAGAGCAGATTTCTGATTAAAAAAGGAAAAGTACCAAAGAAATATTATTTCCTTTAATAACCAAATAAAACTATCAGGAAATAAGTCTCTCATAACAATCAATCAATAAGTACTTAAGTGGTATTCCTCATAGCCACACACATAAATAGTTTAGATCATTATACTACACACATGGAAAAAAGAAAAAAATAAAAGTCAAGGTAAAAAATGTAAATAATTCTGAGAACATTTCCCTAAAGAAAACTTATCATACAAATAATTACGTTCCCATTGGACTTGGTACATATGTCTGCCACAGCACTCATCACTGAATAATTATGTATGTAGTCTTTCCCCCTCTCAATTAGACAGTGAGCTTCTCAAGGGTAAGAACTATCATTTATTCATCTTTGTGTCCCAGGTGCAGAGGACAGTGCCATACTTATAGTGAACGTTTGGTAAATGTTTGCTGAATAACTAGAGCTCTATTACTTGACTTTGACCTCAGTAAAATACTTTATTTATATTTTTTAGTGAAATAAAATAATTATTTATGATGGAAAAAATAATTTTCTAATGACTAAACATATTTTTACTTGCTTGTAGGATAACACCTCCAAGGGGACAAGCAAATTAAGAACAAAATGATTGCAAGAGATCATGGGCTTAGGGCATAGGAATCAAATTGTCTAGAGGGAGATTTCATGTAGGCCACAATGACCTATCCCTGTTTGACGTCTGAGCAAACTGCTGTAGCCTAGGACATGTAAGATAAACAAGAAATTGAAGTACTTATTTGAAATGATTCTATATTTCTATCCCTTAGCAATCAATGGGATATTTTATGTTGATAATGACATCGGTAAATTAAATGACTCATGAGAAATAATGTAACTCCAGGTACGGTGGGTGGGATTTTTACTTATTATATTAATTATATATTATATTGATTTTATATTACATTGTTGCCTAATATAATAGCAATACATTCACCCATAAGAGTTCAAAATCCTTCTTTTCTCATTATTATTAGTTGCTGCAAAAGTAATGGCAATTACCACAATTACTTTTGCACCAACCCAATAGAAAGTCAGATTTTCTTGCTTTTACCTAGATACTGCAGAAATTACAAGTGGTAACAGGCTTCTGCTGAACTCATCCTAGTCAATACTGAGTGATAAAATTATGTATGTAGCATTCTTACCCATATCTGAGTTGCTTAATATAAACTTTACAATTGAGATACATTATTTATGAAATGAAGCCGACTTTTGTTACTGACCTTCCCAAATTTGTGTTTGAGCGGAAGTCCTGCATCCTGAAATGCTAAAATAATATCAGATTTGTAATCTCGTATAAAAATTCCTAGGTCAACATCTTTGCTATAAGGAATAATGTTGCATTGTCGATACCATCCTAAAAAGAAGATTAAATTTTTTTTAACAAAATTTAGGTTTGGAAAAAATTAGTTATTATAACAAATTATATTTGTAACAAGGATTTTTTTTTTTAAAGAGACAGAGCCTCACTATATTGCCCAGGCTGTACACAAACTCCTGGCTCACATGACCCTCCTGCTTTGGCCTCTCGAGTGGCTGGGGCTACAGAATGGATTTTATTTCCCAGGATTAGACTGAAGGTGCTTTACCAAAATTATTTTTAAAAATTAAATCTCAAACTAAATGACTTTGTTTGAGCAGTCACCTGAACCTTCTGGCTATCTACGTATCTATTTTTACTGTCTGAGCACTCTCAGCTTTCTCAAAAACTTTCATGATATATTTTAGCTTCTGAACAAACCATTAGCTTTAATAATACTAACTTGCTGATGAGAATGTTTAATCATTAATCTCTAGTGATAGAGGGGGCTGTTAAGATATGCAAAAAAATATTTCTTTTGCTTAACCAATATATTTTTCTTAACGAATAATTTGTAGAACTTAACAGCTCTCAACAGTGACCACCTGATTGGCCATATGGAAAAAAAAAAGCAGTAGCAGCTTCAATTTTCAACACACTGCCAAATGATATTTCTAAGTGTTTACCATGTATGTGCTCTCAATTCGTTGCTATAGCACTGTTCTGAAGAAATAAAACATATACCTTAATATTATTAAGGACTCCTGGGTCTCCCCTATGATCTTTCTAATCCATTTCATTCCAATTCTTTCAAAAGTAAATAAATGATTACAATTATCCTGATAGGCATTGCTATTGGTTAATATTGTTTGGAATTCTAAAATAATTCTATTAAAGAATTATAAACAATTAAAAATAGAAGTTTTCTTAAATATCATCTAATACAACTCCCTCATAAGTGCCCTTAAGTCAAGAAAACCACGAGACTGAAAACTCAAAACAAATCATGTCAAATGACTATGAAGTGTCTTTGATGACACACATTATAAAACAATCTTGTTTCTAAAAACTTAAACCTTAAAGCAAATATCACGTAGATGTGTGAGATGTACCTTTTTTTTTTTTTTTTTTTTTTTTTTTTCGCTTTTTAGTGGTAAGCTACTTGGCAAGAAGAACCATGTAAATTTTCAACAAAGGCTAATAGATAGGATAACCATATATTCCAGTTTATGTCTGTTGTACCAACATAATTATTAATGGTGCTTCCTTTCACTCTAAGACTCTTGAATTGAACAATAAATTGGATGGCAACCCTAGCCCTATAAAGGCAGGAGTTGAATTAACTTCTGTACAGATACGGTTATTATAAAGAAAAAGAAAATACAGCTATAATTAACTATCATGATAATCAAGAGACAACAAATAAAAACAAAAACAAAATTTAAGATTCTAAATAATTCTAAATTCCAAAGAAGTTTGATTTAATGGACAGTGGACAGAGATCCAGAAATAATTCACAGATTCTAATAGCAACTTGCTTAAGAAAAGTCTGTATGTCCATGTCAGATGAACAGTGATGTCTAGTTAGTGATACTACCAACGACCAAGGAAAGGTTGATGGAAGACCTTACGACACTCCCTTCAATGTTCCTTTCATTAGAAACATTTGGTGCAATGCAAGCTGTTTGTATGGTATAGAAGTAACGAAATAGAGGGTTTTTTATAATTATTAAAAAAGGCAATAAACCATCTTTGGGATAGAAATAATAAAATGCTAATTTAAAGATCATCCGATAATCAACTATAGTAGTCCCCCCATATCCGTGGTTTCGCTTTTAGCAGTTTCAGTTACCTGTGGTCAACCACACTCTGAAGATATTAAATGGTAAATTCCAGAAATAATTCAGAAGTGTTAAATCAAATATTTCAGGGCTCAGATCTAGCCTCTGTGAAACATTCCGTGATTTGCCCAGGAAGTTTTCAATAGTAGACTAACACCACATCATAATGCCTACATCCTTCATCTCCCTTCATCTCATCATGTAGGCATTTTATCATCTCACATTATCATAAGAACAGTGAGCACAGTAAAATAAGATATTCTGAGAGACAGAGATCACACTCACAACTTTTATTATAGTATTGTTAAAACTGTTCCATTTTGGCCGGGCGCGGTGGCTCAAGCCTGTAATCCCAGCACTTTGGGAGGCCAAGGCGGGTGGATCACAAGGTCAGGAGGTCGAGACCATCCTGGCTAACACAGTGAAACCCCGTCTCCACTTAAAAAATACAAAAAATTAGCCGGGCGAGATGGCGGCGCCTGTAGTCCCAGCTACTCGGGAGGCTGAGGCAGGAGAATGGCGTGGACCCGGGAGGCGGAGCTTGCAGTGAGCTGAGATCCGGCCACTGCACTCCAGCCTGGGCGACAGAGCGAGACTCCGTCTCAAAAANGATAAGGGGGGACTATTGTATAGTCTACATGTTCTGATATAAATTTTATACATATTATTTATAAATTTTAGTAAACACAAACATGGCCTTTCTAACAATCTTTTTTATAATTCTCAAATTAATTTCTTTAAGGAAATCAATAGATCCTTGCTACATGCACTCATGTTTATTCTGTCTATACATATGACTCTTCAAATATCACTGATATTTTGTCATCTCAAGTAGAAATCCCTAAAGTGAGAGGACAAAAATGACAAAAAGACAAATGGAAAGTCATAAGAATTTTACCTAGACAAGTCCCACTGCTCAGCCAGAACGGTACTCCCAATTTGTTTAATGTTTTCGCTGCTAGTTGCAGTAATTCCTTTGCACTCTTCCGAAAGGCCATGGCTTCCACAGTGTTATCATCAAGGTACTGCTACAGATATAATAAATCATCAGCTATTACAGCCATTTCTAAATTGCTAGGAAACTTTCTGTGGCATCTGAATTAAATTTGAAAATTAACCCCAGGCTGAGTACAGTGGCTCATGCCTGTAATCCCAGAACTTTGAGAGGCCAAGGCAGGTGGATCACTTGGGGTCAGGAGTTCAAGACCAGCCTGGCCCACATGGCAAAACCCATCTCTACTAAAAACACAAAAACTAGCTGAGAGTGGTGGACCATGCCTGTAGTTCCAGCTACTCAAGAGGCTGAGGCAAGAGAATCACTTGAACCTGGGAGGTGGAGGTTGCAGTAAGCCAAGATCACACCACTATACTCCAGCCTGGGTGACAGAATGAGACTGTCTCAAAAAAAAAAAAAAAAAAAAAAAAAAAAAAAAAAAAAAAAAAAAAAAAAAAAACACACCCCTATACCCCCCCGGGGGGGAAAAAAAAAAAGTCTCAAAAAAAAAAAAAGAAAGAAAGAAAAGAAAAGAGAACAAAAAAGAAAACTAACCCCATATAATATTTTTTCTATTATAAAAATCGCATTTTATAGTTACTTGTTTGTCCCACATTAAAATGAACACATTAAGAGTAGATTCTTGGAGAGATAAATTTAAAGGGAAAGAATAGAACCACGATTCCCAAAGGCTGAGACATCCTTTTATCAGTTCCCTCCTCTACATTGCAATTTAGTAGCTGGACAGTCAGGATAAAATAAGGCTAATTATGAGAGCTACAAACAGAGCTGAAACAAAATGAATTTAATAATGTTTTCACCATTCAGTGATTCTATTGGTCTTTAGAGACTGTGTAGTATAGTAGAAAGAGCCTGAGATTTTGAATCAGATTATCAAATCTAGCATACTTCTTTTTAGCTGTGATCATATGCACATCATCTTCACTTTCTATAAGGAAAGTGAATTCATTTTATCATTATATCTCCCGTGGGTAGAGTACTGCCTGAATATTTGTTGAATGAATGAAATAATGTAAGAATAAACAAATCTCTCCTATATCTAATTCTTTTGTTTTTGTTTAAAGATAATTATTATACTTCGTAGGACGGCTGTGAAGATTAAAGGAGAAAAATGTCTTGCAAATTGTAAGGCCACAGATACCATTTACTCATCTTGGTTTTCTGATTCTCTTCATTTTTAGAGTGTTCTGGAGCTGAGGAAAGCACTCTAAATTCTACAGTGATGCTTTGCTACCTATGGGACAAAATCTAAACTTCTTGTCCTGGTGGACATAAACACTGTGTTCTTGTTCCTGACTACTGGGGTCCAGCCTCATCTGCACTCTCCTCACACTTCATTTTACAACTTGTAAACCCCCAAATATACCACAATAACTTGTAACTCCTCAAATATACCACAACTTTTCAAGCCTCCACACCTGTTGTTTTCTTTGTCTGATATGGCCCTGACCAACAAAATCTTTCAAGTCTCAGCTCCAACCTCTGCAAAACACTTCCCGATTTTCTCAGGAAGACGTATGTATTTATTCTTCCAATGTTCCTATTCAGGAAGTGTTTCTATTCAACATTTGTAGAACAAATAATTATGTTTGGTTCTAGATATACAAAGACAAATGAATTATCTTTTTCCATAACAAGCTTATGATAGTTACCACTTGTAAATACTTTTACTATAATTCATATCATATTTAATCCTAATCATCAATTTTATTTGATATTCCCTCCACTAGACTGTAAAGATGGTTCCCTGAGGGCAAGTACTACATCCTTCATCACTATATCTACAGGTTTAGAATGATGCCTGGCAAATAATGTCTGAAAAACACATACTGATGAATGGGCAAATGAATAAATGATTGATTAAGCCCCTCCCAGGCCTGCAACATTCTAAAATATCCTGTAATTCTTTTACAGTATAGTAGGCAAGAATATAGATTCCTGATGGACTATACGAATCTTAAGCAAAAAGTGCCCTACCTTCAGTAAGAAGAATTTCTTGCAGATAAGTCACTGTCTACAGAATATACAAATTACACACGATCCTTCATTTTGAATACATCTCTTTCCTCAAAGCCATAAATGCTCTTACAATAAATGACTGGAATGAGAGATACATGTTCTAATGCTTGTTGTAGTAGGAAAAGCCTGGAGCTAAGAGGTGGAGACCTAGGATTTAGTCCATGCTCAACCAGCGATGACTGTGTTACTGACATCTTGAAAGATCAATTTTCTTACCTGTTAAGATAATCCTTGCCTTACTACACAGAGTGACTAAAAGGATTAAAAAGCAGATACGAAAAATTCATGCTGTACAAAAATATCAGGTCTGATAGTTACCTCTTGCTGGTACTGCCTCCATGTGGACATATTCCCACCCCAATCTACTTTTCCTAACATGATACTCTCAGAAACTCCATTTCTTTTTTTTTTTTTTTTTTGGAGACAAAGTCTTCCTCGCTCTGTTGCCCAGGCTGGAATGCAGTGGCATGATCTTGGCTCACTGCAACCTCCACCTTGTGGGTTCAAGTGATTCTTCTACCTCAGCCTCCCAAATAGCCAGAATTACAAGTGCACACAACCATGTCCAGCTAATTTTTTTATTTTTTGTAGAGCCAGGGTTTCGCCATGTTGCCCAGAGAGGTCTCAAACTCCTGAGCTCGGGCAATCCAGCCACCTTGGCCTCCCAAAGTACTAGGATTACAGGCATGAGCCATGGCACCCGGCCCGAAATTCCATTTCTTAGAACTGATCCTTGTATGTGTTAAAGTGCAGACAAGCATACAGCTATATACCTTAAACATCTGTTACAAAATTTAAACATTTTAGTATACATACTTTTTTTTTTTCATTTAAAAATATCCTGCGCAAGATAGATTAAAGAGTTGAAAGTAAAACCCAAAACTATAAAAACCCTGGAAGACAACCTAGGCAATACCATTTAGGACATAGGCACAGGCAAAAATAGGCACAGGCCAAAAGAAATTGCAACAAAAGCAAACTGACAGATAGGATCTAATTAAAATAAAGAGCTTCTGCATAGCAAAAGAAACTATGAATAGAGTGAACAGATAACCTACAGAATGGGAGAACATTTTTGCAAACTATGGTTTGCAAACCATAGATATTAGGTCTAATATCCAGCATCTATCAGGAACTTAAACAAATTTACAAGAAAAAAACCAAACAACCCCATTAAAAAGTGGGCAAAGGACATGAACAGACACTTTTCAAAAGACATACATGTGGCTAACAATCATATGAAAAAAGTTCAACATCACTGATCATTAGAAAATGCAATAAAAAACAATAAGATACTATCTAATACCAGTCAGAATGGCTACTGTAACAAGTTAAAAAAATAATAATAAAATAAAATAAAAAATCCCAGATATTGGTGAGGTTGTGGAGAAAAAGGAACACTTATACATGGTTGGTGGGAGTGTAAATTAGTTCAACCATTGTGGAAGACAGTGTGATTATTCCTCAATGACCTAAAGACAGAAATACCATTTGAACCAACAATTCCATTATCAGGTATATACTGAAAGGAATATAAATCATGCATTCTATTATAAAGACACATACATATGTGTTCCCTGCAGCACTATTCACAATAGCAAAGGCATGGAATCAATCTAAATGCTCATCAATGATAGACTAGATAAAGAAAATGTAGTATATATACATCATGGAATACTATGTAGCCATAAACAAGATCATGTTCTTTGCAGGGACATGGATGGAGCTGAAGGCCATTATCTTTAGCAAACTAACACAGGAACAGAAAACCAAATACTTCGTGTTCTCACTTATAAGTGGGAGCTAAATGATGAGAACACATGGACACATAGAGGGGAACAACACACAGTAGGTCCTTTTAGAGGGTGGGAGGAGAGAGAGGATCAGGAAAAATAACTAATAGGTACTAGGCTTAATACTTGGGTGGTGAAATAATCTGTACAACTAACCCCCCCAACACAAATTTACCTATGTAACAAACTTGCACCTGTACCCCTGAACTTAAAAGTTAAAAATAAAATAAATAAGTAAACCAATAAAAATAACTCCCGAGTACAAATCTCAGGATTACTATACCTCTAAAAAAAAGACAAAATTAATATCCTAATTTAAATATCATGTTTGATTTTTCCTATTCAGCCAATGAATGGGGACACAAAGCCCAAGAAGAATCCTGGAATCCAAAAGCACAAATCTTATATCAAAGAATAAGATGATAGAAGGTACCAACTTTTATTGTAGATGAGGAAAGCAAGGCTCAGAAAATCACCCAAAATCTTAGAGCAAATTAGTAGAAGTAAAACAAGAATGTTGCTATCTAGATATTCCTAGGCCAGGTATACAGGTATTTCCAACTTTCCTTTTGGTTTTTCACTGATATTCAACAGACTGGAGCTCATTAATTATCTTGTGATGGTTTTTGCTAAAACAAAATCAAATTCAGGAAAACGTATGCTATTCTAGTTTTTGAACTTCATGGTAGATTGAGAAAACAATTAAAAGTAAATAAAGTCTGCCTCTCTTCCTGAACTATTCGATACTAAAACCATTAGATGGGGCAGAACAAGAAAGGTTTTTGTGCAAAGGGATTGCCTGATATGGGGTGTCAGAGCCTGGGCAGGTAATGAGAGCACCCACATGAAGAGGGTAGGAGAGTGTCCAGGGTGGGGAGTCAGGGCCCAAGCAGGGTGAGGAGAGCCTCTCTGCAGAAAAGCAGCCAGGTATGGGAAGTCAAAGCCTGAACAGGGTAAGAAGAGTGCCTCTTCCTGGGTGCAGTCCAGCAGGGTATAGCAGTGCCCAGGTAGGGTGAGAAGAACAGCCACATGGTGGGGGCAGGAAGGGGAGGACACGTGTTGGAAGACTGGTTACATACAGGGCGACTGAACAACTAAGTAAACATTAGGGACAATGGGAGTCAGGTTTCTCACGATTTGAGAAGGGAGTTGCAAATACGGAAATGAACTCTGTTGTTTAATTGGAACTTTGGACTGGAGATATCATTGTGAATTCAGAGGTTTCAATACATAGACACAGAAATAAATACACACAGACATACACACCCTACCCCTGTCCACTGAGAGAAACTTTCTGCAGCAAAACCCAAATAGCAATGGGTACACCTGGCATCCAGGTCTTGGCTTCTAAAAGGAAATAGGACTTAAAGAAATGGCTGATCCCAGGGTGGAGGCAGGAAAATTATAAGATGAACCCAGAATATCTTATAGTGCCAAAAAGTAATAAAGTGTTCAAAAAATAATGGAGACAAGTAAAAAGACACAGCATTGTGAAGAGTTTCTACTGGCCAAATATGGAACAATCTGAAGATCAAAATACATAATGAAAATAATGGACTATAACCCATAGGGTAAAATAGGAAACCATGAATTTATATTGATATGAACAAATAAATTGAAAATGTAATGAGGAAAACAATATTTACATAGTTTTAAAGTAACTTCTTGCCAGACGCTTATTATTATAAAGGAAAAAACCAGAAACTTCATAGTGGTAAAGATATGAAGTTTCAGATAGCACTTTAATCAGGTGAACAATGTGAATATCAACAGTAATGGGACAAATCAAAATTATGCAGTGCCCAGTGAGATGTAATGAGAGCACAGCACCACATCTATACCTTCTAAAGAAGTATAACCTAAATCTAACATGAGGAACCCCCAGACAAACCCCAAATGAGGCACACTGCACAAAACATCTGGCTTGTAACCTTCAGAAGTATTAGTCATGAAAGTAATAAAAGAACTGAGAAACTGTCCCAGACTGAAGAAGATTAAGGATACAGGAAAATTAAGACAACGTGTGATTTTGAATCGAATCCTTTTATTACAAAGGTTACTACTGGGACAACTGACAAAACTTGAATAGGGATTAAATGCTAAAAATGTACATGTTAATTTCCTAGCTTTCATATCAGGACATGTAGAGAATGTTCCTCTGTTTTAAAAAATACTAAATTTTTTGAAGTTGTGGGACATCTGGTCAACATCTTACTCCCAAGTGGTTCAGAAAAAAAAAAAAAAAAAGCTTTTGGTACTGTACTTGCAGCTTTTTTGTATTTAAAAGTGCTTTTAAAATTATTTTAAAAAAAGACAGGAGGCTGCTTTATGAGATCTATTAGATTAATTCATTGCTTGTTTTACACCAAAGCATTACATTTAAGACTGTTTGGCGCCATCAAGTGTTCAAATACATCTATGTTCACTTTAATTTGAAAACTGACCCTACTGGAGCTTTTCTTTGTGCCAGGTACAGTAGATACTGGGCCAACACAAGTAAATAAAAGAACACTCCTGTTATCAAGCAGTTCATAAAATTTGGTAAGAGGACAAGAAAGATATTCATAATTCACTGTGATAATTGCTATAATAGACATGACAACCACAGCAAACTCCCTTAGGACAGGAAGAGCGGTCAAGTTTAAGCACAAAACTCCATCTCGTCTACTTCCTGTTACTATGTGGTAGGCATATGTCAGGCAGCACTTTTCTACTAGAGTAGGCCCACCCATGCATGTGGCTTTTCAGCTTTTTATTCATGAGGCTGGCTGCATAAATTTCACAGCTCCACAATGACTTAAGGAAACAAGGTTAGGAAGGCCCACTTGGGTTTAGGTGCCACTCGGCTTTAGGTGCCAGTACACTGGATTAGAGAAACCTCAGATTTGTGGGTCTTGGGCACTTGACAGTAACATACTTCATTTTTATATCCCTCATGGATACAGCTTTCTTGGCAGGGAACCCCAGAAAATAAAGGGCAAGTGAAAAAATTCGGGTACCAAAACGCCACTGTAAATTTGCCTGTTTTCACTGTATCTCTGTGTTTCATGTCATCTCCTAGAGCTGAACTTTCATGCCTCTCAAAATCATTTTTATATCCCCAGGGCCAGAAGCCAGGGGAACATAATAAATGTGTATTGAATTGAAAGCTGCAGCAAGAGAATAAAGTTTTAAAAGCGCTTGGTCTTTGTGTAGCACTTATCTTCAAAAACCTTCATAAATGCAAAAAAAATCATATTCAATGCCAACTCTGAAACAAACTATTTTCATGAAGTCTTTTCTAAATCTACATAGTCCATCTTCTATAGTGGCTTTATCATACTTGGACTGAAAATACACCACTTTTTACAAAGTTAATGGGCTATCTTAACTCAAGGCAGAAGCCAGTGCTAAAACTATTAAAGTTATTCAAATAATAAATAAATATCAACCTACTGACTTAGAAAATAGTTTCTTAAAGTTAATTTTAATCTACTTTTTAAAAAACTGAAAGAAAACAATCTAGAAGAAAAGAGACATATCAAAAAAGGATGTTTACTTTTCTATTTTCCATAAGCCCCTTCATCTTCCCACCTTCAAATATTAAAAAATAATCCCAACATTTTCTTTAATTTAAAAGTACACATTTGGTTGTCTCTAACCTGAAAGAATGCTCGAGCTTCTTTATATCTACACTCAATAAACCTAGAGTGTGGTACTTCTTCTACAAAGTGCATTGGATCCTTTGGAATGAGAACTTCCAGTCCATCAAGAGTAACTTGCTGTAACTCTGGCCTGAAAACAAAAGTTAAGATTTATTAATGAGGGGCCGGGGAAAAGGGGAGGAAGACCATTGACAAATACCTAATGCATGTAGAGCTTAAAACCTAGATAACAGGTTGACAGGTGCAGCAAACTACCATGGCACATGTATACCTATGTAACAAACCTGCATGTTCAGTACATGTATCCCACTACTTAAAGTAAAATTTAAAAAAATAATAATAATAAATAATTTTAAAAGATTTATTAAAAAGATTTAACCCAGAATACTGGCAGCCTCTTACAAATATTAAACATTAGCAAAATAACTAAACATCAAGCATAGTTTCATCAATTACATCAGATATCAATTAGCAATTTTAATATGACCTTGAAAAATACGACATCAAACAGTTGAGTTTTAATTATTTTGGTTAATGTGTTTATATATTATTTGTACTTGTTCATATACACTTTGGCATTTTAAGGAGAAACAAAATTTTGTGACATAATTTTAATTATCAGTTTACTTTTAGAGAAGTAAATGTTTTAACACTTAAGTCACACAAGTTAATTACAATGGCCTGAGAATCTCATTAATGGGTAAAATTCTAATCTGCAAATCTATCTTATGTATTTTGGATCCCATACTCCAAAAATATTATTTGAGAGTTTTCCATTCCTATTCATATAAAATTGTACAATCTAGAGATAGCTTTTATCTATTGTTACACATTTATATTTAATAAGTAACTGACAATTTTGAACTTTACTGAGTTATTAAACTTTGAAATAAATTCGTAAAGCTTTAAAAAACTAAAAGAAAAATGATAATTGTTCTCCCTTAAAAGAAGGTTATTCAATAAACAGATTAATAAAAAAACATGCAAAAAGTGGTAAGAGAACAAGTTATACTTTAAAATTTGATTAAAATTAAGAGAAAAAAAATCAATAATAAAAACAAATAATTTTTCTCCATTTCTCTTACTCATTTTTTTTTTTTTTTTTTTTTTTTTTTTTTTTTTTTTTTTTTTTTTTTTTTTTTTTGGTCATTTACATTTTGAAAAAATATGGGCTTGGTTCAGGAAAAGTTTTTTGACTTTTCAATACACAAGAAGACTTCAGTTTTGAATACCTTTTTCAGTCATTCTCAAATATGTGACTTTAAGTACTAACAAGAAGGCAATCTCACATGATTCCAGATAGAAAGAGAGAGAGAAAACATATATGTAATATATATTTTTTAAAGAAGGCAAGAATAAACATACTCTTACACTTCTCAAGTGTAACAGATAAGAATTATCTCACTGGAAGTTGCTAAGAAGGAGTTTTTAATGTGAAAATCCTTACAAATATTTACTGCTACCTTTACATCAGATTCTGCTATTCAAAGTAGACTGTAACATCATTATTGCTGATTTCAAAAGGAGAATAAAAGGGACAATTCTAGGTTAGAAACTTCATACTCCAAGTATAACTTCAAGAATGTTTTTAGTCCTGTAATTGTTAACATTACAAACTAAACCTAATCAAATTTTACATGAGTTCCTTCAAATAACTGTTTCTCACAAGAAACATTTTTATTATTGAGATAGCCAAAGATAAATTATTGCACATGGTTTTAAAAAATATACAGGAAAGTACATAACATAAAGGCACAAAATAATGAATTTTAAGGTAAACACCAAAGTCTCCACCACAGAAATAAAATTCTTCCAGCTTCCCTGTAGTTCTCTGTGTCCTCTATCTAGTCTTTTTTGGTACCTCTTGCTTAGCCTTCTTAATACTTTTACTGTAAGGGTATACATCTACGAACATAATTTAGCAGGTGTTTGAACTTTTTATAAAATAATAGAA
Source organism: Rhinopithecus bieti (assembly GCF_001698545.2). NCBI lineage: Eukaryota > Metazoa > Chordata > Mammalia > Primates > Cercopithecidae > Rhinopithecus > Rhinopithecus bieti. The sequence continues at coordinate 3,443,451 of NW_016806456.1, forward strand.
TTTCGATTCTTTTGTGCCTTGTGTCATTCAGCATTGCAGGATTCATCCACGATGTGCATAGACCTCTAGTTTATTTTTCCTTGCTGTGTAATACTTCATTATATGAATATATATATCAAAAATTATTTATCCCTTTATAGTTGTTGTTTTTTGTTTCTTTTTTTTTTTGAGACAGAATGTTGCTCTGTTGCCCAGGCTAGAGTGCGCTATCACAATCTTGGCTCACTGCAATCTCCACCTCCAGGGCTCAAGCAATTTTCCTGCCTCCGCCTCCCCAGTAGCTGGGATTACAGGCACCCGCCATAATGCACGGATAATTTTTGTATTTTTTTGTAGAGATGAGGTTTCACCACGCTGGCCAGGCTGGTCTGGAACTCCTGACCTCAGGTAATCCGCCCGCCTCGGCCTCCCAAAGTGCTGGGATTATGTGCATGAGTCACAGGGCCCAGCCAATCCTTTTATTGTTGAAGGACATTTGGGTTGCTTCAAATTTGGAGGCATTAAAAACAATGTTACTATAAACACTTATATAAATTATATATTAGATTTCAATACTCAAATGTAAAAACACTGCAAGAATTATGACTGAACAACACTCATTTCACATTTCACCTTTTGACTCTGAACTTACCTGTCAAAAGCTCCTGGATAACGACCAAACTGTAACTTTCGGAAGGGAACAAATTTCCTGTCAATGTGTTCTTTAAGTCTCAAGTGGCCGTGCCAGAGGTAGTTGCCACTCCTCTCATGGAAGACTACCAAGTGGATCGCATGAGTGGCCAATTTGCAGATATAGTGCAGGGGGATTTCAGTTCCAGAAAGTGAGTCTATCCCGTCTAGCCGGGGATCTTTACTCTCAATCTTTAGGCACTGAAATCCCATATTCTCAGCTATCCGAAACCAGCCTTCCTAGAACCAAAGAAGCATCAAACATCAAGAAACAACATTTAAACATGGAATATTTAAAGCCAAATACCAGTAGCAAAACAAAAGTGCTTCTTACATTGAACTTGAGCCATATTTTTGTGATAATCTGCTCTGTAAGAATATTTTTAAATGAAGGTGATGGGCAGAAGGTAGTGGTAGGAGAATAAAGGAAAGTAGCAAAAATACAAAGTATGTAGCAGGAAAGATATAGCCAAAGACTCTCTTTATGGGTTGGGCTCTGTGCCTCGCCCCTGTAATCCCAGTGCTTTGGGAGGCTGAGGCAGGCGGAACACTTGAGCTCAGGAGTTTGAGACCAGCCTGGGCAACATGGTGAAACTCTGTCTCTACAAAAAATACCAAAAAAAAAATTAGCTGGGGTGTGGTGGCATGCACCTATAGTCCCAGCTACTTGGGGGTCTGAGCCAGGAGGATCGCTTGAACCTGAGAGGTCAAGGCTGCAGTGAGCCAAGATCGTGCCACTGCACTCAAGCCCGGGTGACAGAGTGAGACCCTGTCTCAAAAAAAAAAAAAGAAAAAAAAAAAAACCACTCTCTTTATGAAAATTAATACAAATCCCTTCCTTGGAATGAGAATGCTCATATTAGTGTTTTCTCGTTAGTTTCTATAAAGTAAATGTTGATTTAAAGACAGCACTTAAAATTAAACTTGTAATTCTTAACTTTAAATAATCTTTATCTTCAAAAGTACTTCAAAAAAGTAGTTCTTTCATCTCATAGTTTACATCCCAGCATCTTAAAATACTACCATACTAGAACATCATCATAATGCAAATCATTAGAAAGTAAACAAACATACTGTAAGACAAGGTTCATTTTTGTATTTTTTTGTAGAGATGAGGTTTCACCACGCTGGCCAGGCTGGTCTGGAACTCCTGACCTCAGGTAATCCGCCCGCCTCGGCCTCCCAAAGTGCTGGGATTATGTGCATGAGTCACAGGGCCCAGCCAATCCTTTTATTGTTATTCAGAGCCCAACCCATAAAGAGAGTCTTTGGCTATATCTTTCCTGCTACATACTTTGTATTTTTGCTACATCATTTGTTTCATTATCAACTGTAATATTCCCTTTTTCCCTTTTCTTTCTTGGTACACCTAAGAAGTAGAAAGCACTGACTGAGGGTGAGGGTAGCCAATTCAGAGAAAGACACTACTGAATAGAATAAAAGAAAGGCATTATCAGCTGATAAATTCAGGAAATATTTAAAAGGCCGGCCAGAACTTGAGAGGAATGTGACCTTGGGTTATAGGAGGAAAGACTGACAGACAAAATAAGCAGAATTATGATATGGTTTGCTTTCTTATAACTATCAACAAGATAAGTAAAGAACAAAATAGTTGATCTCATCAATTGGTGTAAAGGCCTAGGTCAAGGTCGTATTGCAAAAGTCCACTCCCAGTTGCCCTGGCAGAGGTCTGCTCACTTTATGGTAATGGCATTAACACAGAAAACTCACATGCAAATGGAGCCTTTCATTATTAGAGCTAACAATCTGATTAGTTCCACATTGGGGGAAGTTTTAGGGGGGACTATCCAAGGGCTCTTGAATCTCTTGAATAGCAGGATGTCACATGTACAAAAGGATAAACTTTTGGGAGGCTGAGGCGGGTGGATCATTTGAGGTCAGGAGTTCAAGACCAGCCTGGCCAATATGGTGAAACCCTGTCTCTACTAAAAAATAAAAAAAAGAATTAGCTGGGCGTGGTGGCACGCACCTGTAATCCTAGCTACTCGGGAGGCTGAGGCAGGAGAATCCCTTGAGCCTGGGAGACAGAGGTTGCAGTGAGCAGATTGCACCACTGCACTCCAGCCTGGGTGACACAGCAAGATTCCGTCTCAAACAAACAAACAAAGAATAAACTTGAACTCATGTGCTGATTCTGGGTACGGCTGAGCTTTTGCTTCTTCCTCTGACTAAGGTAGTATCAGTTTTGCCAATGGTGGCATATTCCCCTTCTTCTAAACTAGTGGTTCTCAAGGCAAGTGGGACTGCACCCAACAGACATTTTAGATATTTGTGGGGATATTTTTGGTTTATCATGATAATAAACTGGCATTTAGAGTCCTAGGCCAAGAACACTAGACATCCTACAATCCAAAACATGAAAATCTATCCTGTGTACTATGTAATTTCAAATGTCCTGTCAGATAATCACGTAGTGAAAAATCTGTGTATAATTGTCTGAGCCTTTATTTCTCGGGAATACAATAGTCATGTCAATGGAGAAACAATTTTACTTTTTTGTTGTTGGAAACTTGCGTGCTAATTTGGAAAATCATATTGCCAACAATAATATCACTCATAATATGAGTTTATATTTGTAGCTACCACATTCTGTGGTCCTACTTCTAAATACAAGCATCGGATTTACTTTATTATGTCTTCCAGTGTAGTCATTCTGGAACATCTGCACACTGAAATATATATCATTTCCTTTTATTTCTAGGTTATATTATAGTTAATGCATTAAATTGATTTGGGGAATTACGTATACAGGAGGGTTATAATTTCTATGAACTTCATTTGGGGAAAATAAAGGGACATTATAAAATATTCTCTGTAAAAATAAGCCTTGTAGGCTTTTTCTATGAGATACCAAACAGTTCAACAGAAATGACCTAAAAATACTGATATTGAGAAGTCTTTCCCCAGCAAAAAAGCAGAATCCTTCCTTTCATCTTCCTGTTGTGAACATGGATGTGATATCTGGAGCTATGACGGCTATCCTGTGATAATGAGGTAAATGAATAAAGAATTTCAGAGACACAAGTCCTGACATCAGTGGCTAGCTAAACTAATATCAATAGCCACTAACCTTTTAACTTCTCATTATATAAGAAAAAGAAATCCCCTATTTGCCTTAGTGATTAGTTGTATTGTTATTTATAGCTGAAAATATTCCTGATACAATTTATAAAGTGTTTTAGGAAATTTTTTAATGTTTTACATTTTAAACCAGCCTAAACCCATACTATTTTGTAAAAAGAGAGACATTCCATTATCTGAAAGCAAACCACTTACCTCATTCTTCCATAGGTGATACTGCAGTGCAAATGCAGTAAAGTCTCTTGGAACACAGAAAAACGTGCATTGTGAAATGGAGCCTTGAGAAGTATTTTTGACTTGTTCAAAGTTCTTATTAATCAATTCCAATACCAAAGGATCAATAAGAAACACTGGCACATTTTGGTTGGATGTTAGCATAATAAATTTTTTAACCGCACGCTGTTTGAGAGAAAAAGAATTCTCGTATTTCCAGTAAGCCAACACAACGGCCTATTTTATAACATTTTAATGCATTAATTGTATAGGAATGCAGGGTATTTACCCAATAGATACCATGCTTATCATCGTGCTAAAAAATACAAATGATTAAATAGCACATATGGTCTCTGCTCTCAATAAGCGGTCTTCTAAGAAAGATGAACATTTTCAATATAAGGTGAAATATGCTATAATAAAAACATATACAACATATTATAAAAGCACAGACCAGTAAGCTACAAATTTGCTGTACATCAAAAGGATAAGAAATTTCACAGAGGAAGTGGTATCTGACATGAAAATGTGGGGCTTACAAAATTATTCTCTTAATGTTAGCTAAATCTTTTCAAGCAAAATTGAGAGAACTATCCGTCAGCTTTTAAAATCAGTCTTGTTAACCTTTCAAAACAAAATCAGTTGTTTGTACCATTTTTCTTCATGTCTGTAATGCTGCTTAATAATCTTTCAAAAGACTCAGACCAAAATACACTGCCTGTTTGATGATTGCCATGTATAATGTGCTTTTCTAATACTGCAATATTTCAAAATACAACTCTGCTGGGTAGTAACTAGTGTCCCCTACTGAAAAAAACAAAAATTCAACAGTAGAATGAAAACAAACTAAATCACACTTAGGAGTAAGTAATACCTAAGAGCAGCAAGGATAAATAGAGTATCTGGCATACGCTATTGCTTAAAAGCCTACTTCAATGAAAGCAAGACTTAAAGGAATGTTTGCCTATCAGAAAGGTGCTTCATGAAATTAAGAATAAATTCTTATTCAGAAAATTTGAAGGAACTCATAAAAATATACACAAGATAAATAAATAGACAAAATATCAATTTTAAGGATAAAGGATGAGATAAAGCTAAGAATCAGTGTCATTATTTGTTTTTAGTGTAGAGTATTACGCAAATGCCAAGAATACAATAATCTCTGCCTTATAGGGGTTTATTACCTCAGTGTGAGAAACAGCTAAGTAAAAAGTTAGGATAAACAATGTTACACCAAAAAATTCAAGTTAGATGACAGAAATTTCTTTAAAAATACAATTTAACAAAACTATCACAAGATGAAACAAAATCTGAATTGCCCTATACCTATTAAGGAAACTAAATTTGTTAGGGGAAAAAAAAAAACAGCCCTCACAACAGCAAGGAAAACTTCAGACTTAACACAGTTCACTGGTGAATTCTATCATTTTTAAGGAAGAATACCAATCCTACAAAAACTTTCTCAGAAAATGGAGCAGGAGAAAATACTTCCTATCTGATTTTAAGAGGCCAGTGCAATACTTCATAGCAAAACTTCTCTCGCCTGTAATCCCAGCACTTTGGGAGGTCAAGGCAGGTGGATTACCTGAGGTCAGGAGTTCGAGACCAGGCTGGCCAACATGGTGAAACACCGTCTCTACTAAAAATACAAAAATTACCCCGGCATGTTGGCGTGCACCTGTAGTCCCAGCAACTCGGGAGGCTAAGGCAAGAGAACCACTTGAACCTGGGAGGTGGAGGTTGCAGTGAGCCGAGATCACACCACCGCACTCCAGCCTGGGCAACAGAGAGAAACTTCATCTCAAAAAAAAAAAGCAAAACCCAACAAAGACATTACAAAAACAAAGTATAGTCCACCATCCCTCATGAACATAGATGCAAAAATACGTAATAAAATATTAGAAAATCAATTCTAGTAACTAAAAAAAGATAAAAAAGGAAAGTAAATATCATGACCAAATAGTATTTATCCTAGGAATGAAAGGTTACTTTAGCATATGAAAATCAGTCAATAAAATTTGACAAATCAACAGAAAAAAGGGAAAAACTATGATAATTTCAATATAGAAAAAAGCATTTGACAACATTCAATATCTATTCATGACTTAAAACTTTCAGCAAACCAGGAATAAAATACATCCTCAACTTGATGAAAGGCATGAACAAAAAAATCTATTACTGAGTCGTGTGGGAGTTCTTAACGTATCTCTGATACCCTTCCTTTGTGAGATAAATGTTTTACAAATATTTTCTACTCTGTGGCATGCTTATTCGTTTTCTTAATGGTGTTTTTTGATGAGGAGAAGTTTAAAATTTTAATAGTCCAATTTAGCTATTTTTTGTGTGTATGTGTCTTTTAGGGTTATTGCTTTCTGTGCTTTATACTAGGGAAAAAAAAAACAAAGAAATGATTTTGGAAGAAAGATGAGATAACAGAACTACTACATAAAAGGTACTTTAATGTTTGTTTAATGGATCTCAGCTTGGTGTTAAATACAAATATGATGAACACACATAGCTTCATTACCATTATTAATAGAAATACAGATTAGGTCAGGGTCAAGGAGAGATTCTATAACTCACCTTCTAAACACATCCTCCAAGTTGTTATCAATACAATCATTAATGCTCCTTGGAAACGTGTTCAATTGATTCTAAATCCAATTAATTCTAAATCACTATTATCATCTGACGTTCAGTAATTCATTTTGTTTATAAGAATGAAAAATATCTTGTTGAAAAGAGATTATACTGAGACCACAATAGCCTATTCATCTGCCTGTGTATTAAAATTTTATTAAAACCTAAAAAGGCTTGGCAGGACTTGTTCTTAGTAAGCACTAGTTCCTAATTATTACCATTTTCTTTTCTAAGTGCTCCCAAGTCATCTGTTTAATAACTCAATAAACACTGAGCCCTAGAATTTTACCAGGGCTCAATATCATACTATTGATGAGATTTCACCTTTTATTCCTTCTAAAAGTTTAGAAGTATATTAGTACTTCTCCTTTCCTGTGATTTTGCAAATACAGTGATTCATTGACCACATTTACAATTTTTTTTAGTCCCCTCAATGTAAAAGAGTATAAAGAGAACTCACTGAATGTGGTAAGCTGCTCTTCAACTTTTTGCTTGAGTACTATGGAAGTAAAGACTTTGAAAAAAATCTATTATTTTCTCCCACCTCAAGGATCATTTCTTGAATGAAAATGATAGAGTCACGCTACTTTTTTCTATTATTTTAAGCTTTAAATTTTTCACAAATTCCATTTAAAAATGTATCAGTGAACCTGAACCTTCTCCGACTGCTCTATTTACTAAAAGGTTTGGGAATGTTGTCAGAATGTTGTTGGTTAATACTGATAAAGGAAAACCTTTTATCCAACTGAAGCTACTACAACTTTAAATTTTTTTCTGAAATTGCTTTTCAGTGTACAGATGAAGACTCTTAATAAATGGCAAACCTGAAAAATTTATGTTTCTCTAAGTATCATCACATCTTATAATGTTAAAATGTATGATAGATCACCACTATTGCCTTTGGCTGTTAAATACTGAATTCTAAATCTCAGCAAATTGCTTCAACCACAGGATGATAAATCTGGTCCAAGTATTACATGTATGTGTTTTCTAAGGGTGGGATGGATGTAGAGAAGGGTTACAGAGAAGCATACAAAATACCTCTTTTTAATTTAATCTAAAATCTTTATAACTGTGACTGGGTAGTATAAATTCCAAGTATATCATGCTTACCTTTATCCTCAGAATACCCTAAATTCACAGAGCAAAACAATTGCTATTTTTTAATAAATTGAAAGTTTACATTGATACTTATAGACTAGAGAGCTGGGAAGCCTGATAACAGGATATCCCCAACTTTACTTTTAAACAGTAGTTCAAAATCTACTTGGTGTTAGCAATGACCTAAAATGACCACTGCTTGGCGATCTGAAAATCCACTTCTAATTTAAAGAGTGCCACATCTCTGGTTATAGAGAAGCCAAAGATTGAAGTGTATCAAGAAATATCTGGTCATTCCCATAATGTATACTAACAGAATAAATGTTGTGTTTTATTAGTAACCCACCAATGTCTTTCTTTCTAAATTTAGTTTTAAAATATAGGAAAATATATTTTATCAATGTGTAGGTTCTGAAATTTGTAAAACAAAACAAGGATATATTGTGTATATTACTGGTTTCCTCTCATCTTATAAAGGAACTATGTTGAATAGATTTTTATTCCTGATCATTACTTGTCCCTTATTCAAATATTCATCTGAATATTTGATTCATATATTCATTCATTTAGAGAAACACCATAGCTCAGTGAATGAGGGTTTTAAAGGCAGACAGAATCTGGTCTTACCAAATTATTAGTCAACTAACCTTAATCTCTCTAAGTGAATTGAGAATAACAATATTTACTCACTTCTTAAAGTTTCTATAAGGACTAAATAAGACATTGCATAAAGCACTCGGTAAAGGGCCTGTTCCTTACTTGCCACTACCAACTGGTCACCCACCACACAAGGTAGCTATTATTACTGCCATCATTCAACAAATACTTACGGAGTAAATGAATGAACTAAATGAACATTATAATTGAGAAATTTCTTGTTTATTCTACATACCCACTGTGTGCTATCAAATCCAATTCGGCTTCCTTTGGATTTTGACAAACCAGCTCCATTCTAGGAAGATAACAAAAGAACTTTTTAGTAAATTCAAAGCCCAGCATATAACATTACATTTCGGTTAGGCATGAGATTCAAAATACAATTAGCTTATGATCATTAAAAAGCATTATCCAATATCTATTTTCACATAGTCATGAGCTAAGAATTCTACATTTTATGATATAAAATCCAAGATAGAAAACACTGATAGATTTGTAGTAAGCTAATTAAGTTATTAAATAATAAGGTAGACATGGTCAACATCTCTGAATCAATTAATTTCCATCAATGAATGGCAAACTCTTTGGAATTAGGGTTTGTCTATTAAGGTCTATGGCTATATCTGCAATCTCAACATATCTCCAAATATAAAATCAGTGTTTGTAGACTTTGGCAAAGTGATAAAGCATAATGTTTATTGAGGAGCTCGTGTGTTTGACACTTCCATATATGAATTATGTATACTCATTGACCCCTCACAACAATCCTGCAAGGTAAACATTATTATTTGTTTTGCAGATAGCACCAGTATGCACACTTTACCTAACATACACCATAATTTTGAATGTTGAAGTTTTTATAAAAGATATTTCAGGTCTAGAGCATCAGATGAAAGAAAATTATTATGAGTTTCCATCTGATAGCACCAAAATACTTTAGAGTAACAGGAGAATGTCTGATGTTCTAGAGACAAAAGGAAGAATGTTTCAAGCTTAAAGAAGATCCAAGTAAGTTTCTTATGCCTTGAGTGCATACTTTATCTATAAGCTATAGATGGGAGGATGCTGAAGAACAACTAGAGTAGCCTCACCCTAAAAATGAAATGTGCTCTAAGTTCCTAAACCTCATTTCCCCATTAAACCTCACATTCAAGGGTAGGGACCAAGTCCAATCCATCTTTGTATCACCAGTAGTACCTAGGATAGTGCTTGATGATTTGTATAGCTTAGTAAAGGTTTGGTAATTGGAAGGAGAGAGAAAGGGATGGAGAAATGAATATACTAAGTAATTAAGACACAGCCAGAACTGGTCTCTCCTCACAAGTTCTGCAACTTAACCAGTAACATTTTAATACTAAGGGATGTTTGAGAAAAAAACAACTGTAATCTTCAAACCTGAAAAAAGACTGCAAACATTGTAATACAGCTACTTGTTCACCTTAGTCCTACATTAGTTGATTAGACTATATTTCTGAGCTGTTTAATTTGTTGAGTTTGGGATAAGCAAATTTCTAGTGAATGAGCATGTTATTTTTATAATAGCTTTATTGAGATATAATTCACATACCATAAAATCTGCCTTTCTAAAGTGATTTTTAGTATGTTTAGAGTTGTGCAACTATTACCACTGTCTAATTCCAGAATATTTTAATCACTCCAAAAAGAAACTATGTTCCTATTAACAGCCACTCCCCTTTCTCCACTCAGTCCTAATCATAACGCTAATTATCTTCTCTGTGGATTTGCCCGTTATGGACACTACATAAAAATGGAATCATATATGTGGCCTTTTACATCTGGTTTTTCACTGAGCATGATGTTTTCAAAGTTCATTCATTCATGCTTTGGCATGTATCAGTACTTTATTTCCTTTTATGGCTAACATTCCATTGTATATTCATTCATTAGTTGATGAACATTTAGGTTATTTCCAGCTTTTGGTGGCTATGATGAAAAATGCAATCAGAAATATTCATGTTTCATAATCATTCTCTTGTACACACTGACAACTTACCTCCATCTGACTTCATTTTACTTGCTCAGCAAAAGCCCAACTTTCTACTTCTTCTGCACCTGCAATTGTGCAGCTACAGTGGCTGCTGACTGATATCACTTTATTATTATTATTATTATTATTATTATTATTATTACTATTACTATTATTATTGAGCCAGGGGTCTCTGTTGCCCAGGCTGTTGCAGTGGCATGATCACAGCTCACTGCAGCCTCAACCTCCCAGACAAGTGATCCTCCTACCTCAGTCTTCCTAGCAGCTGAAACTATAGAAGCATGCACTACCACACCCGGCTAATTTTTGTATTTTTCTCAAAGACAGGTTCTCACCTTATTGCATTGGCTGGTCTCAAGCAATCCACTTGTTTCCGCCTCCCAAAGTGCTGGGATTCCAGGTGTGAGACACCATGCCTGGCTGATGTCGCTTTAAATTCATGACTACTAATCTCAAGTGGGGCTTTAATTCTGTTCAGAAATCATACTACATTCCCCTTGTGTATTAACTGTCTCATTCTCTTCGATGACTTTTCTCCCTCTTTTCTCTAACACCTCCCTATCCTATCTTTCAACTTATGGCATCGCTTTCTATTTCACTGAGAAAAAAGAAATTTGAAAATAATTTTCAAAAGCCCCCCACCACATCTTCCCACCTACTGTACAAGAATTATATCCATATAATACGACTTCCCTTCTGTCATAACAGATGAATTGTCTATGTTCCTATCTAAAGCCAGCCTCTCCACTTATGCACTAAATCCCATCCTCCCTTGACTGGGCAAAGACATTGCTCCAGCAATTTTTCTTTCTCTGATGGATCATTCCCATCAGTATACAAACATGATTTATTCCATCTTAAAACACTAATAATTAAAACAAAACACAAAAACTTCTCAACTCCTCTTTTCCCAAAGAACAACTTTCTGTCTCCCATTACAGCAAAACTCCTAATGGTTTGTCTCTTCTCATTGCCACCAATTCCTCTCCTCCCATGAACTCACTTCATTTTAAATTCACTCTGCTGAGCATCATGAAGATCACCAATGACCTGCACTTGCTAAATCCAATAGTCAATTATCAGTACTTATCTTATTTGATATACCAAGAATTGTTGATAACCCCTACCTACTGAAACACTTCTACTGAAACACTCCATTCATTTAGCTCTCTGTATCATCATATTTCTGTTTTTTCTCTATTTCTCTCTGGCTACTTCTTTAGTCTAACTTGCTGGTTCTTCTCACTTCCCTGATGTGGAGGGTCCTAAAGCTCAGATGTTGAGACTTTCTCTCTTCCCCTTTAAAAATCTATATTCATTTCCTTGGTATCTCATCTAGTTGTATGGCTTTAAATACCATCTATATGCTTATAACACTCAATTTGTACACACAACCCATTCCACCCAGACTTATATAGCCAATTGTCTATTCACCTTCTTCATTTAAAGGTCAAATAGGCATCTGATAAGCTTCGGATCTGTGCCCCACCAAATCTCATATTGAATTGTAATCCCCAGTGTTGCAGGTTGTACCTGGTGAGAGGTAACTGTATCATGTAAACAGTTTCTCATGATTGGTTTAGCACAATCCCTTTGGTGCTGTTCTTGTGATAATGAGTGAGTGATTTATCCCAAGATCTAGCTGTTTAAAAACTGTAGCACCGGGGGGCCGGGCGCGGTGGCTCAAGCCTGTAATCCCAGCACTTTGGGAGGCCGAGACGGGCGGATCACGAGTCAGGAGATCAAGGGACCCATCCTGGCTAACACGGTGAAAGCCCGTCTCTACTAAAAAATACAAAAACTAGCCGGGCGAGGTGGCGGGTGCCTGTTAGTCCCAGCTACTCGTGAGCTGAGGGCAGGGAATGGCGTATTACCCCGGAAGCGGAGCTTGCAGTGAGCTGAGATCGGCCACTGCACTCCAGCCCGTGTGACAGAGCAAGACTCCGTCTGCAAAAAAAAAAAAAAAAAAAACTGTAGCACCTCCTCCCTCTCTCCCTTCTTCCTGCTCTAGCCATATGAAGTGCTGGTCCGTCTTCACCTTCTGCCATGATTCTAAGTTTCCTGAGGCCTCCACAGAAGCCAAGCCTATGCCAGTGTCATGCTTCCTGTACAGCCTGTAGAGCCATGAGCCAATTAAACTTTTCTTTATAAATTACCCAGTCTCAGGTATTTCTTTATAGCAATGCAAGAACAGATTAACTACAGAAAATTGGTACCAGGAGAGCAGTATTGCTGTAAGGTATCTGTAAATGAGGAAGTAACTTTGGAACGGTGTAATAGACGGAAAGTTTGGAGGGCTCAGAAGAAGACAGGAAGATGAGGGAAAAATTGAAACTTCCTAGAGACTTGCTGAATGGTTGCAATCAAAATGCTTATGGGATATGGACAATGAAGTCCAGGCTGAGGAGGTCTCAGATGGAAATCAGGAACTTATTGGGAGGTGAAGCAAAGGTCACTTTTGTTATACCTTAGCAAAGAACCTGGCTGCATCGTGCCCTGGCCCTAGAGATCTGTGAAACTCTGAACTCGAGAGTGACAGTTTAGGGTACGTGGAAGAAATTTCTTTTTTTTTTTTGAGACAGAATTTCACTCTTGTTGCCCAAGCTGGAGTGCAGTAGCATGACCTCGGCTCACTGCAACCTCCACCCTCCGGTTTCAAGCAATTCTCCTGCCTCAGCCTCCTGAGTAGCTAGGATTACAGGCACCCACCACCACGCCCGGCTAATTTTGTATTTTAGTAGAGACAGGGTTTCACCATGTTGGCCAGGCTGGTCTCAAACTCTTGACCTTGTGATCTGCTCACCTTGGCCTCCGAAAGTGCCGGGATTATAGGCATGAGCTACCATGCCCAACCCAGAAGAAGAAATTTCTAAGCAGCAAAGAGTTCAAGATCTGACCTGGCTGCTTCTAACAACCTATGCTTATATGTGTGAGCAAAGAAATGACATAAAATTGGAACTTATATTTAATAGGGAAGCAGGGCATACATGTTTGGAAAATTTGCAGCCTGGCCATGTGACAGAAGAGAAAAGTCCATTTTCAGGGGAGGAATTCAAGCAGGCTGCAGAAATTTGCATTAGCCAAGACAATGGGGAAAAGGCCTTGAAGGAATTTCAAAGACCTTTGAGGTAGCCCCTCCCATCACAGGCCTGGACACCTAGGAGGGAAGAATAGTTTGGCGGGCCAGGCCCAGTGCCTGCCACCCTGAGTAGCCTCAGGACACTGCTCTCTGCATTCCAGCTGCTCTAGCTCTAGCCTTGGCTCAAAGCAGCATAGGTACAGCTCAGGCTGCTGCTTCAGAGGGCACAAGTTGTAGAGCTGCCCAAGGCCTTGGGAGCCCACCCCCGTGTACCCTGGACATGAGACATGGAGTCAAAGATATTATTTTGGGGTTTTAAGACTTACTGAGTAATCTGCTGGGTTTTGGACTTGCATGGGGCCTGTAGCCCCTTTCTTTTGGCCAATTTCTCCCTTTAGGAACAGGAGTATTTGCCCAATGACTGTATCCCCATTGAGTCTTGGGGGTAAGTAACTTTTTGATTTTATAGGTTCATAGGTGGAAGGGACTTGTGTCGTTTCAGATGAGACTTTGAACTTCTGAGTTAATGTTGGAATAAGTTAAGACTTTGAAGGGACTGTTGGGGAGGCATGATTATATTTTGCAATGTGAGAGGATCATGAGATTTGAGGGGCCAGGGGCAGAATAATATGGTTTAGATCTGTGTCCCCACCAAATCTCACGTCAAATTGTAATCCCCAGTGTTGGAAATGGGGCCTAGTGGGAGGTAATTGGATTGTGGGGACAGTTTCTCATGAATGGTTTAGCACCATCCTCTTGGTGCTATTCTTGTGATAGGGAGTGAGTGAGTTCCCCTAAGATCTGGTTGTTTAAAAGTGTGTAGCATCTCCCCACTTTCTCTTTTCCTCCTGTTCTGGCCATGTGAGGTACAGGCTCCCACTTGACGTGCTGCCATGATTGTAAGTTTCCTGAGGCCTCCCCAGAAGTTGAGTAGATGCTAGCATCATGCTTCCTGTACAACCTGCAGAACGATGAGCCAATTAAACCTCTTTTCTTTATAAATTACCCTGCCTCAGGTATTTCTTTATAGCAATGCAAGAACAGATGAATACAGCACCTTAAACTTAACATGTACAAAAAAACTCCTGATTTTCACCATTCCTCACACTTGCTCTTTCCAGTCTTACCCATCTCAGTAAACAGCAAGTTTGCCATTCCAATTACTTAGGACAAAAATACTGAGTTATCCCTGATTCCCTTCTGTCACTCTAATACCCTACATCTAACCCATCAACAAATCCTGAAAACTCTAACTTTCCATTTCTCACCAACTCTACCATCAACTCTCTTGTCCAAATCATTATCATCTCTTGTGTAAATTACTAGAACAGCCTTCTAACTGGTCTCTCTGTGTATTAATCTGTTTTCAGACTGCTGATAAAGACATACCTGAGACTGGGCAATTGATAAAAGAAGTTTAATGAACTCACAGTTTCAAGTGGCTGGGGAGGCCTCACAATCATGGCAGAAGGTGAAAGCTATGTCTTACATGGCAGCAGACAAGAGAGAATCAGAATCAAGCAAAAGGGGAAATCATCAGATCTCCCCTTATAAAATCATCAGCTCTCATGAGACTTATTTGTTACCACAAGAACAATATGGGGGAAACCGCCTCTATGATTCAATTATCTCCCACCAGGTCCCCCCTTCAGCACATGGGAATTATGGGAGCTACAATTAAAGATGAGATTTGGGTGGGGACACATCCAATCTATTCTCATCAGAGTGGCCAGACTACTTGTTTTGTTTGTTTGTTTGTTTGTTTTAAAGGGGAAAAAAACATAATATTTTATTTGCAAAGCTTGACAAAATGTTAATATCTTTAATGATAAATAAGCTCTTAGAAATCAGTAACAAAGAGACTAACATTACAAGGGAAGTGAAAATAACAGAGGAAAATGAAATAACACAAATGACTTACAAGGCTATGTGAAGATGATATAGCTCAACATTAATAGATGAAAAAGCAATTTCACTGTAAATTACATTATCAGTGTTTATAAATATTGATATCTAATGTTTGTATAGTTTTATGAAGTGGGAAATCCTCAAATACTGGGAAAATTTACTCCAGTTATAGGAAATTTACTCAAAGTATAGTTTTGCATATACTTTGCCCCAGCAGTTGCCCCCGGCAGTTCCAGTTCATGGGGATGCATGTCAAACAAAGTAGTGTGGATGAAGTTGATACTATATGGTATATTATTTATATGTTTATATGTAACTTACTATACCATATTAGAATACTATAAGCGGCGCGTTCACTACATATGAAAATCCCTTTAGCTAATATGTCATCCCCACAAGAACTACTTATGTTACCAAATTGGTCTATAAAATAATACCGAGGCCTGGCGTGGGCGGGCGTCCCAGAGTTACAAGAAAAATGGCATGGTAAGAGTAAAATAGATAAGATTTCACAACATTCTAGTTCTTTGAATTCTTGAAAAAGATCATTCTTTAAATGAAATCAGTTTGATATTTACCCTGTCTGATAAGTGAAATAATAATGTATATACTTCATACTTATGGAAGCACTGGGATACAACCCTTTTAATTCCACTATCCTGGCTTCTTTGCTCAAGAATCAGACTACTTGTTTTAAAACAATAGTCAGATCACGTCACATAGCTCAAAACCTTCCTATGTTTCCCAGTCTCACTCAGGATAAAAGTCAAAGTCCTTATAATGGCTTACAAGACCCTAAGTAATAGGAAACTCTAACCTTACCTACTATTCTCCCCATCACTCATTTGTCTACAGCCACACTGATCTCTATGCTGTTCTCAAAACTGATAGACATATTCCTGCCTCAGGGCTTTTGTACTTCCTTTGTTTTCTACTTAGTATGCTTCTACTCTAGACATCAAAATACTCATTCTCTTTGAACAGGTTGTGTCTTCTATTTGTAATGACCTTTCCATCTTTTTCACCTGAAGAACTCCTCATCCTACAAGACCAACTCAAATTATTATTTCATCCATGAAACATTCAGTAATTGCCTTCCCAAGTATGTTACTCAGTAGTCTCTCTTCCCTATAAACCTTGTACTTACCTCAGCTTGAAGGGACAAGGTTAAGGACATTGGAGGGTCCAGTTTTAGAGGGCCCAAAGATTATATTATTTTGTTAGCACTCCCCCGCTTTTTTTTTTTTTTTTTTTTTTTTGAGACGGAGTCTCACTCTGTCACCCAGGCTGGAGTGCAGTGGCGTGATTTCAGCTCACTGCAACCTCCTCCTCCCAGGTTCAAGCGATTCTCCTGCCTCAGCTTCCTGAATAGCTGGGATTATAGGCAAGCATACATCACCACACCCAACTAATTTTTGTATTTTTGGTAGAGACGGGGTTTTGCCATGTTAGCCAGGCTGGTCTCAAACTCCTGATGTCAGGTGATCCACCTGCCTCGGCCTCCAAAAGTGCTGGGATTACAGGCATGAGCCACCGTGTCCAGCTGTTGGCCCTTCTTAAGAAAGAATGTAAAAATATCTTTTGCAAATGTTACAAAAATAAACAGCTTTAAACTCCAAGGTAGCAAATACTAGAGTATTCTTTCCTGAAAAGCCTGAAAGCTTTGCAGTCCTTCTTACCATAGTGCTGCAGGCATTTACTGCTACTAAATTTGGGTTGGAATCAAAGATAAAATCCATTTTTCATCCCTATCTCTAACACATAATCTTAAGGATCTCTGAAAATCACCTTGAAGTTCAAGGATGACTTAGAATCTTGGTTTTTATGTTGATGACGCTAACCTATAATTTCACACTGATCAAGACTATGATTCTGTACTCTTTGGCTACCAAATCAAACATTTAATTGAACTAGAAATAATTTTTACATGAATTTATTTATCTAAGCATATCCCACAAAACACTGCTCACTGAACAACAGAGGAATGCAATTTAGATATAATCAGTAAACAAAGTTAACAATAGTTCAGGCTGTCTTCCTATGTCAGAAGAAAACCATTAGAAAACTGAGGACGCATCTATACTTCACTAAAGTTTGAGTTCAAAAATGCTGCGTATAAGTGAAATTTAGAAGTTTAACAAAACCCAAAAGCTTAAAATTTTTCCACAATGACATTGAAAAAAATTTAAAAGTTGATATCTTTAGCATCTAATTAGTCTAACTATCCTTACTATTTTTATTTCATGTATGTACATATTTGTTTATTTTTTGAGACAGGGTCTCCCTCTCTTGCCCAAGCTCACTGTAAACTCAAACTCCTGGGCTCAAAGGGATTCTCCCACCTCAGTCTCCCAAGTAGCTAGGACTACAGGCATGTGCCACCAAACCCAGCTAATTTTCTTATTTTTAGCAGAGATGAGATCTCACTATGTTGCCCAGGCTGGTCTTGAATTCATGTGCTCAAGCGATCCTCTCACCTCAGCTTCCCAAAGTGCTGGGATTACAGGCAGGCACCTGGTCTCCTTACTATTTTTAAATAAAGCGTTGTTTTTTTTTTTCCTACTGGCATAGAGAAACTGCTTGTATTCCTTACAGATAGTATCCTGTTTTCACACTAAAACTACAGGAAGCATCTATACTCTCATCAGCATCTGTCCCAAATTAAATTATAAATATTGGGCAGGAAGAAACCACCTCATTCATTGTTTCTATTGCCTTGGCAAAATATTCTACAAATTGTGACTTTTAAATAACAGTTTCTGAATTCATGAGTAAATTTAAAAATTCCATTTTAAAGGATACAATTACTGGGCTACAAATGGTTTAATATAATTTCCGTATATTAAAAAAAATTTTTTTTAAGACACGGTCTCCCTGTGTCACCCAGGCTGGAGTGCAGTGGCGCAAAGACAGCTCACTGAAGCCTCAACCGCCCAGGCTCAAGTGATCCTCTCACCTCAGCCTCTTGAATAGCTGGGACTAAAGGCACACGCCACCATGCTGGGCTAATTTCTGTATTTTTTGTGGAAATGGGGTTTCGCCATGGTGCCCAGGCTGGTTTCAAACTCTTGGGCTCAAGCAATCTGCACGCCTCAGTGTCCCCAAATTCTGGGATTACAGGTGTGAGCCAGGGCACCCACTCCATATATTTCAATAAAATAAAAATAATCTGTGATATTTTAGAACTTAGATGTTATAATGTCTACCTATTATCAAAAGTAAACAGAAAAAACAAGAATCTAGTGTGAATAACGAACTTTACAAAATTAATGGTATATAAAGGTTACCTGAACTTTAGTTGCATACTACTTCTGTTCAAAGATTATATTTTCTTTAATGAATAAGGCATTATTACTAAGGCAGTTTGCATGGTATGGACACAATACAACAAATACTATTTTCATTATAAAATTTTTTAAAATAATAATAACAGCCAATTTTTACTGTTTTCTTTCTGTATAACATGCATTGTTCCAAATAGTTTATGTATATCAATTCATTTAAGCTTCACAAGTCTACGAAGTGATACTGTTATTGCCCCCCATTTTGTAGATAAGGAAACAGGCATTTAGAAGTCAAGTAATTAACTCAAGATCCCACAGCTAATAAGCAGTATAGATGAAGTTTAATCTCAAACTGATGTTCATGCTCTCAACAACTATGTTACATTGCCACCAAGGGAAAAGGATCGAGACAGCAGTTCTTTATTAGAATTTAATATATAATTAAGATGGGATTTTTAATCAATGAGTAATTCAATAAGGGATATTGGGACAATTGGTTAATCATTGGGGAAAATGTAAGTTAGATGTCCAATTCATACTTCCTACTAAAATAAATTCAATTTAGTGAAAAAATTTAAACATTACATAGACAAAATACAGTTAAATATTCCCATAATCTTGGGCCAGTTATAACATAAAAAACAGATGCCTTAAGGAAAAAAGATCTTGACATCTGTCTACTTATACATTAAGTACAAATTTATTGAGGGAGTATATCATGAATATAAAGTTAAAAGGCAAATTACAAGTCAGGAAAAATATTTGAAATATATATGATGAAGGTTTAATATCCTTCAAACTATAAAGAACAGCTACAGAAAAAGACAACATCATCAGGAGCATATGTGAAAGACACAAATAAGAAGAAGTAAGAATACAACTGAAAAGAACCAATATACATATGGAAAGATGTTTAACCCCACTAGTAATCAAAGAAATGACCTCTAATGGAGTTGAATAGCTTTCAGTTTCTGAATATTACGGACATAAAAATTAATGAATGAGGTTTTGGGGTAGACTCCTCAGGTTCACATTCCATCTCCCACACTTAACAACTATGTGATATTGGGAAAATTAGTAAATCTCTCCAAACCTCAGTGTTTTTGCTGGAAAAACGGTAAGAACAAGATCTACTCAATTTGTTGTTTTAAGAGTTAAATGTAGGTAAAGTGCTTTGCATAGGGCCTACTCAATCAAGCACATCAAAAAATGTTAGCTGCTATGGCAGACACTATAGGTAAGCTGACCTGACACCAATTCCCAAACCCCTTCTCTTTTGCAGTCTCTATTATAGAGGCTGGAAAAGCTAAATAACAAGAGTAAAACCTTACTACACCAGATTCTCTTATATTTGGGAATCTGCTGGCCACTGTCACAAAAGTAGAAGCCTGCTAGATCACACTATTACTTCTTCTAGCCTTGACTGTAGCACAGGAAATACCAAGAGAATTTTAGAGGCTCTAGACTTACAGATATGGACAGATAATTCCTCTATTTAAGCTACTATCAGCCAGCCATCTCTAACTGAAACAGATGCCATTATTATTGTTATTCTTATTTATGAAAACATATGAGAAATCAGGCATACTGCTTATCCTTATGAAGGATAACTTTGTAATACATAACAAAAATCTAAAATGTGCATATTAGATCTAGAATTTCTACTCTAGGGCTTTATCCTAAGAAAATAATCAGGAAAGAGTTGAAGATGTCACAGAAAGACATTCATTGGATAAACAGCCAAGATCATAGGTAGATTCAGTATAGTCCCTTATTTTTAAAATTATATGGCCTGGAAAAAACGGAGCTAGGGACATTAGAAGTCAGCTCTACACATTAGATATTGGGTGGTTTGGATAGGTAAATTATTTAACATCTCTCTTAACAGTTTTGGTTTTCCAGGCCAGCTGCAGTGGCCCATACCTGTAATCCCAGCACTCTGGGAGCCTGAGGTGACAGAACTGCCTGAGGCCAGGAGTTCAAGACCAGCCTGGGCAACACAGTGAGACCCCATCTCTACAAAAAAAAAAATTTTAATTAGTCAGGCCTGATGGCGTGTGCCTGTAGTCCTCCTAACTACTCAGGAGATTGAGGCAGGAGTACTGCTTGAGCCCCAGAGTTCAAGGTTACAGTGAGCTATGATTATGCCACTGTACTTCAGCCTGGGTGACAGAGCGAGATCCCCTCTTAAAAAAAGAAAGTTTCAGTTTTCTCATCGTCAAAATTAGGTCTAATAACCCCACGTAACAATGCTGCATAATAAACTTCCCCCAGTCTTATGGCTTACAAGCATCTATTTCCTCCCTCACAAATCTGTGAGTCAGCGGGGCAGCTATGCTTTGGTCTGCTCCATACATGTTTCTCTTCTCCTATAGGTCAGAGGAGCATAAAAACTAAGTCAAATCACAACAGCCTATTTGAAGCTTCTGCATGTGTCTGTTAACACTCTACTGTTCAAGCCCAATATTAAAAAGGCAGGGAAGTATATTCCCCTCTAGCTGAGAAGGGGCGCAAAGTGATTAATTCTGATGAATAGTTCTAACAAATGAGGATAAAACATAAA
>NW_016806456.1:3467952-3488155 GCF_001698545.2 Rhinopithecus bieti
ATATATATATTTCCTCCCCACGATTGTTTTTAGGATTAAATTGAGCATGGAAAGCGTCTACTACAATTCTCAATAATGGTAGCAATTATTATAATACACCCCAGAGAGAGTGTCTGGCAACTTTTCACAATGTAACAACACCGTCACAACTTTGGAATTCCTTATCTGGTATATTCTACGGAATCTTCAGAAGCTATTGATTTCCACATCATTGTCTCTACTTTATTCCTATACATACAGATAAAGGTAGGTCATACCATTATACTTCCCCAGTAGCTACTAAATTAAAATATATGCTGTACTAAAATAAACTATTTTTGACATTTTATCAAAATTATTTATCATTGAGTTCATTTAAATGAAGGATAATCTGTTTAACAAAATAATAATTTTAATAAACATCATTGAAACTTAGCACCTCTGTCTTTAGTGTGCTAAAGTATATTTAACTGAATTTTTAATTGTTTGCCACAGCTCACAAAGATGCAAGAATCTGAATAACCATGATTAATATTATGTATTGCAAAGAGAAGTGTGATCAGAAAATATACAATGATAAGAAAGGAGGAATGATAAGAAAGGAGGAATAAAATTACCTTTGTTGATAAATAGTGCTTGTAGTAGTACAACTGAAACAGCAGAAATGCAGAACTTGTCAGGGTTAAAAGGGCCAAAACCACGTTCTTATTGATTCTACTCATTAGTCTGTGGTGCTCACTTGGTTGTCTTTTGAAAGTATCTCAGTCGTTTTCATCTTTTTGGATTTGGAAAGGAAGATAATTTTGTTTTCTGTGAACAAAAAAGACATTTTAAAGAGACAAAACCTCTTTAATTTTTTACCTGTAATAACCAAAAATAGAACAAAGAAAAAACTAAATTTCCACAGGCATTCTTTGATCTGGTCATTTTCTATGCTAAAGAAATAACCAAATATGAGATCAACGACGAAAAAACAAAAAATGTTTATCATCGCTTTTTTTATAACAGCAAATAACTGAAAACATAAATAGGATATTTATAAAAACTGAGCAACAAAGTTTGAGAGGTGCTTTTCTCCTCCAGTTTCTGATTAAGAAAAACTGGTATGAGACCTCAGAATTTGCATTTCTGACAAGTTCCCAAATGATGCTGATGCTGCTGACAATGCTGAGAACCACTTCCAAAGGAGAAACTGAGAACATTTTTTATCAAGGAACACGGCCTGTAAGACAGCTCTTTGTTGCTTTTCAAGTTTGTGTGTGATCTCGGAAGTGGATGTGGTCAGTTTTTATTAATACTCCATGTATGTTTTCAGTTTTTTCAACTGTGAAGAATGCCACAATAAACATTTTGTTCTTTCATCTTAGGTCTCATCTCTGATTATTCCTTTAGGATAAGAAATTATTATTAATACAGTACTACTTCTTCCTACCTTGTCTCCAGTTTGATTTTGGTTAAATACATTTAGTTTTTCAAGTGCTTACATTTATTCCTTCAATCCTTCAAATATACTGACACTTCTATTACGTTTGATATCTAAGGTTTATATGTCTTTTGTTCTCCAGCTATAAAATAAGAAGAAATTTATACTACATTCTGTCTTCTCTCCCCTTTCAATCCCAACTTCTATTAGTTATTTCTACTTGTTACAGTTCTATTGTATTCCAAAACTACAAACCTCATAGCTATTTTGATCTTATTCCTACAATGTTCCCTGCCAATCCATTTGCTGTATCATCTCTGTTCATCTATTGGATGACTGATATTCATCTTCTTGCAGTTTATCAAAAAGAACTTAGGGGTACCACTTACCTTGAGCTTTTGCCTTGTTCAAAAATAGTTGTCAATTTGGCTGCGAGGTTACACTGTCTTTTCCCAATGACTTACACACTTTGTACCACTGTCCTGTAGTGCTAAATATTCCCTTGACAGTATCTGATTTCCCAAACCAATCCCCTGTAGGTAATTTAATCTTTTTATTGGGATGAGCAAAGAATGCATTCCTTACCTTTGAAATCCAATTTTTTAAAAACTAGGTTATACAAGGATGTTGATTACTGTATATTAGTTTTTCCTCATTCAATGTGTTTCCTTTCAATCTGTAGAATAAAGATTTTTTTTTGAGACAGGGTCTCACTTTGTCATCCAGGCTGAAGTATAATGGTGCAATCATAGCTTATTGTAACCAGAAACTAACAGGCTTACGTGATCTTCCTATCTCAGTCTCCTGAGTAGCCAGGAGTAAAAGTATGTGCCACCATGCCCAGCTAATTTTTAAAAAATTTATTTGTAAAGACGGGGTCTAGCTATGTTGCCTGAGCTGGACTTAAAACTTCCATCCTTAAGAGATTATCCTGCCTCAGCCTCCCAAAGTGCTGGAATTACAGGTGTGAGCTACTACTGAGACTGACCTAAAGATTTCTTTTCTTTGCAGAAGATTTTCTTAAATATTTTTTCTGTTATAACACTGAATTCTCTAATTTCAGAACTACATTTAAGCTTTTATTTTTGAGACGGAGTCTTTCTCTGTCACTCAGGCTGGATAGAGTGCAATGGCACGATCTCAGTTCACTGCAACCTTTGCCTCCTGGGTTCAAGCAATTCTCCTGTCTCAGCCTCCCGAGTAACTGGGATTACAGGCGCCTGCCAGCACTCCCAGCTAATTTTTGTATTTTTAGTAGAGAAGGAGTTTTGCTGTGTTGGTCAGGCTGGTCTGGAACTCCTGACCTCAAGCAATCCACCTGCCTCGGCCTCCTCACCTACTTTTCTAAATGGGAATATAATTTACTCCTTAACTATGGAAGAGTATATATATGGGAATATAATTTAGTCCTTAACTAAAGGTATATTCTAGACTAGAGGGTAGTCTCTGGTATACAAGAAAGCTCTTTCTGACAGAGTATTTTGTACATGTGTATATGTGAGAAAGGCAGAGAATGTGTACGAGAACAAGTGGGAAAAGCGTTTAAACATTACTTCTTCCAGATGTCAGAGACAGGCAGCAAAGAGCCACTCACTATCTCTCCTCTACTTTGCCTCAGCAAGAGAGTGCTTCCTGCAAAGACGGGGTATCTGTGTGCTTCCTCATTCACTCTTCCTTTCTTGCCAGTTCATATTGCCAAACAATCCGAGGAAATTCCCATTGCCTTTCTAAGCATCTCCATCCCACTGTAAACAGAAGATGACTCTTTGCTCTGCCAGCTCTATCTGAGATCTCTTTCTACCAGCATTCTCTTTTAAGCTCTTCCTGCTTACAAGTGGCTGCCATTTCTCAAATATTTCAATTTGGAGTTACAGGTCTTCTAGTCTCAGCAAAGATGTAATTACATCTCTTTCTCTCATTTTCCTTGTTGCTTCATGGTAATTTCAGATAGAAGACAAATGTCTTTACCATCTTAAAATCAAGTCTTGGTTTGGGGTTTTAAAACAATCCAAATGAGCTTCCAGAGCTGATGCCTATATAAAGCAAATACTATAATATATATATATTATATATATACATATAAAGTCAACAAACTACTTAAGAGAAATAATGCCAATAGTGATGTGAACAATGCACCTGATCAATAGATAATGTATATTAAGCAAAGATAACCTAATAAATCATAATTATTTTCTATCTCCCAAAACTGTGAAAACAGTATCAATCAACATTGATGATGGTATTAGTTTTTATACTCAGTTAAAACCCATGGAAATACAATTATCAAATAGAGGTTTAGTATTCCTTATCCAAAATACTTGGGACCAAAAGTATTTTGGACTTTTTAGGATTCCAGAATATTTGGATTACACTACCAGTTGAACATCCCAAATCCAAAAATCTGAAATGAACAGTCCTTTCAGCATCATATCAGCACACAAAATTTGCAGATTTTGGAGCATTTCAGATTTTGAATTTTCAGATTTGGGATGCTCAAACTATACTCTGATAAGGGCAGCTCACAAGATTAACAAGGAGACTACCCTTCATTTTCAAGATTTCAACTCAAGTTCTTGTACTTGTATTAAATAGTGCATTAATGGCCGGGCCGGCGGTGGCTCAAAGGGGCCTGTAATCCCAGCAGGCTTTGGGAGGGCCGAGAGCGGGGCGGTCAGCAGTAAGGAGATCGGACCCGATCCTGGGCTAACATGGTGAAACCCCATCCTCTAACTAAAAAATCCAAAACCTAGCGCGGGCGAGGTGGGGCAGGCGGGCCTGTAGTCCAGCTAGCTCGGGAGGCGAGGGCCCAGGGAGAATGGGGCATAAACCCGGAGGCGGAAGCTTCAGTGAGCTGAGATCGTGGGCCACTGCACATCCCCCAGCCTGGGCAAACCAGAGCGACGACCCTGCTGTCCCAAAAACAAAAAAAAAAAAAAAAATAGTGCATTAATGTATTGTATGCTGATTCCTAGTGAAAATCTAAAGTGGCATTCAGAGTAGGCATCACTCCATTCTTCTAAGCCCAAATTAATACATGGGAAAGAACACATAATAGGCCTATACAAGCTACTACAGGCATAAAAATCTAAATTAGTATCTTGTTCTTTCTTCTCTAGTTTACAATTAATTCTTCCATAAAATAAACCTCCAAAATATATCATCAAAACTTAACTATATTTTATTATCAAGATGACATCCAATTAACTTTACTTCATTATTCATTTTCTATAAATGCCAAGGCAATTCAGTTGCAAAAGAGAAAGATTTGCCTATCAAAATGTTCCTTTTTACTAGCACTACCTCTTCATTAGGAATATTCAGTAACCACCTAAAAATAATGTGATACTTAAAAAAGAGAAACCATAGTATGTTAATTTTACCTTTAAAATACCTCTTGCATCAACTCTTTCCTTCTTCACTGTCATTCTAAACTCTAATTGTACCTAATGTCCTAATTTTAACTGATGTCCCTGACTCCACTTTCTCTTCATCCATAATCTTTCCTTTACACTGACAGATGTATCAAGTTGCTGACAGATAAATCAAGTAACACCACAGTCAAAAATTTTCAATAGTTCCCTACCACCTACAAATAGTTCAAATTGCATATAATGGTATTAAGGGGTATTCACAATCTGACTGAATACAGACAAACTTACTATAAGCTTTATCATACTTTACATAGTCCATGTTTTTGCATGAGTATTCCTGGAATACATCCTACACTTTCCTGTCTCTGTGTTTTTGCCCATTACGTCTTGTCTGCAATACTCTCATTTACTTCCATAAAACTAATTTACCTTTCTTTCCATAGATCCTCTCAAATGACGCTTCTTCAATGAAGTCTTCAATATTCTTCCAGGTTAGAAGAGCTCCCTCCACCTCTAACCTAGTTTTACCTTCCTGCAAGAAATAAATAGTTACTGCCTACCTTAATAGGCACAGATGCCAAAAAAACAATGCTAAGCCCTAGGGATAAAATGACAAATAAGATACAGTTCTCTAACTTCGAAGAGCTTACAGGTGAGTACAGGAGTTTTCAAAAGAAGAAGGGCAGTAGTGATAGCGGTGGAGAGAGTGATATACCTGAAAAAGAATATGAGAAGATTTTTTCTAAAATGCACAAGCCCCATTCCTTACCAACCCCACATCAGTTAAGAACCACTGTTCTAGTTTATGATGGACTCTACCAGAGATAAATATAGAGGCAATAACAATACAGTGTAGTTGCAATGAAGGAATAAGCACGGGTTACTATGGAAGCACAAGGAGAGGCAACTAACCCTGAGGCTTTCACTAGTTTCTAGTTTGCATTATAGCTATTAGTATTATCATCTCCCTCACCCAGCCTAAAACTGGCTGAATTAACATCAAGTAATAGTAAGTATGCTAAGTATACTAAAAATACACTGCATAATGCTCAAGAGAACAGAAAACTATTTAAATACAAGTTTTCTGTTCTGCAAGAACTTTTACAATAAAACAGAATTTGAAATATTAAAAAAAGATTTTTAAAAGAGTTTAAAGGCCCTTAAACTCTCATGCCTGGTTCCAACCTTCAAAAAATAGATGCTTAAAATAATAAAATAGCCTATGGAGAGACACGGCATAGAACTGAAACAAAATATTATTTCTATATGTACTTCTTTTTATATGTTACATTTTAGCTATCATAATAAAAACACTAGGGAGGATAGCATTCATTTCCTTACTTACACTTAGGTAAAGTTTCCTAAAGAAGACAGACTATCATCTCTAATGGAAAAGAAAACAAAAAGTACTGCAGAGATAGTAAATTAAAATGAGGCGAGGGCTGGGAGAGAAATGGCAAATGTTTTCAGGAAAAAAAAAAGATGTAATGAGAGGCGTTATGAAGTTTAAGTAGCCCAACTATCTTAAAGTTCTAATGCAAATATGAGAAGGTTAATATGTAAGTATGGTATATTATGACATAGAATTATTCTTAGATGATGTGGAAGCAGGGCATACCTAATGCATGGACTGAGATCTGGCAATGAAGAAGAAAGAAATGGGTAGATCTGCTTACCAACTAAACCATGAATGGGTTACAGGTGTCGGAGTTAACAATCCTCTCAGTCTTTGGGGCAGCTAGACCCCAAGAGTAGGTCACCTCCAGCCAAGAACACATTCTTTTAACTTTCATCTTTTTTTGGTCTAATTTACTATGTGTCAAGATGTGAAAAGGCTTGGAAAAAACTAGTAGTAGATAAAACCCATACACAACTGTGATGAAAAAAGGTACAGGATGAGGAGTTCAAGATAATTCTCAGGCTCTTTCTACAGTGAAGAGCAGCACTGCATATTCTTCAACTTCCCTTTTACATTTGCATCTGTACTTTGAAGGTATTACTATGAAAGACTTTTGGTAACTGCTTTACCCTGACACCTCCTCCAGCCCCAGACCCCTCTTTTGAGAATCACCTAGGTAGGGGTCTGTTTGAATGAATGTCTGAATGAATGAATGATATATCAAGACAGATGATCCAGAAGGCAGGAGTGGGGGGAAGTAGAATCAAAAACCCGCCCTGACACCTAACTTAGGTTCATAAGACGGTATGTGCTAGCCTAGCCATATCCTTATGCTGTGGGCTCTCCGACTTATTTGGGGATATTGGGGAGTAAGACAGAGGCATGGATGATATGAATCAGAGAGTGAAACTGCCTTCACAAAATTATGACAGCTAAGAGAAATCTGACATAGTTGATTCCATCTTGTTTCTAACCTCCAATCTGTCCTTGGTCATTTCTGGGTGCAGGCCAAGCTAACTTTGAGAGGAATTTAGTTTACAGTTTAACCTAAAGCAAGGATGATAGTAACCTTTTCCAAAACTAACCTGCCTTTGTAAAACTAATGAAAGACTATAAGATTAGGATTATGAGAGGGACCTGAATTCTGGTAAAATGTAGTTAAATGATAACCAGTCTTTTTTCCAAAGGACACAGGATTTATAATTTCCCTGGCTAAAACCTAAGATTGGTCTTTTGAGATATTTTTCAGACCTTTGCATTCTGGACCAACTGACCCTACCTGGAGGTGAACTAGTGACTCACGACCCAACCAGTCATGTGGCTCTCTACTCAGAGGTGGACTCAGTACACAAGGACCATTTTTCACACTCTCATGATCGCATCCCAAGCCAACCAGCAGCCCTCATTCCCTAGTCCCCTGCCCACCAAACTAAAAACTATCCTTGAAAAACTAACCACCAAGTCTTTGGAGAGACTGATTTGAGTAATAACTTCTTTGCACGGCCAGCATCATTGTTAATTAAGCTCTTTCTTTACTGTAATACCACGGTCTCAGTGAACTGGTTTCGTTTGTGCAGTGGACAGGAAGGCAACTGATTACAGGCAATTGATTACAACAGAACTGACATTCAAATATGCCCTGAACAAAAGAAAATAAAACAGGAGGCTGCACTACAGAGGGAAGAGAGTAGTGTAATTAGGAAAAGTCATAGTAAGAGAGATGAGGTATCAGATTGGCAGGCATAAAGAGAAAATGCCTCTGAAAATGTATTCAGAGGTAAGACCAAAACAAAAAAATCAATGTTTTTCACCTGTTCTCAAAAGCCAAAAATATCCCAGTAGCAACAGCTACTATCAAATCTTCCCTAAATACTGTTGGTCTTTCTTATTGTCCATTTCTTTTCCTTTCATTGCTAACGTATCACAACTGTCAGCAGCTTGGAAGTAAACATTAGACTGCAAAGAGTTAAGAAATTTCTTTACCTGCTTACCATTCACGCACTTAATCCTTTGCAATATAACCTCTACCTAAACATGCTGACACTTGAAGATAAAAAGCTAACGAAATTTAGTCTCTCCAGTAGATGCTCCAGAAAAAATCCTAAATACATAGTGACTCCTTTCTGAATGACTATGTGTAAGAGGGTTTTGGAAAGAGAGTAGCTGAAATGAAAGATCTAGATAAGACAGGTTAGCAAGAACGGAGGTGAAGACAGTAAGGATTGTCTTTGGGTTGGGAAGAGTGTAGGTGCTTTTATTTTTTTCCTTATTTATCTTACATGAACATCAATTGATTTTGTAATAAGAAAAAACTACTAAGTTTTTTTAAAACTTTAAAAATTCTTCTCTCAGCCTAAATGAAATGACAAATATTCATTTACTAGAGCCCACATGTAATTATGTTAATGTCTCCCCATTTTTGGAGTAAGAAGAATTTTTTTAAGAAATAGGGTCTTGCTCTGTCACCCAGGCTGGAGTGCAGTGTCATAATCATAGCTCACTGCTGCCTCAAACTGCTAAGCAGAAGCAATCCTCCCACCTCAGCCTCTTGGGCACCTGGAATGATTATAGGCATGAGACACTGTCCGGCTCCCAAGGTTTTTTTTTTTTGGTTTGTTTTGTTGTTTTTGAGATGGAGCCTCGCTCTGTTGCCAGGCTGGAGTGCAGTGGCGCAATCTTGGCTCACGGTAATCTCAGCCTCCCAGGTTCAAGTGATTCTCCTGCCTCAGCCTTCTGAGTAGCTGGGACTACAGGTGCCTGCCACCACGCCCGGCTAATTTTTGTATTTTTAGTAGAGACACGGTTTCACGATGTTAGCCAGGATGGTCTCGATCTCTTGACCTCGTAATCCACCCGCCTCGGCCTCCCGAAGTGCTGGGATTGCAGGCGTGAGCCATTGCACCTGGCCTCCAAGTTATTTTTAAGTGACTCCCTCAAGAATGCAGGTACTTAATTGCTTGGTTCTGGACACTTGGATATTTATCTTAATAAAACCATACAGCAAACAGAATCAAACACAGGGCTTAGAGTGTATCATGTACTTAGTGCAGCACGTAAATTGTGAATGTATGTACGTATGTAAAATCTGGATGAATGTTCCCAAAAATATTAATAATGGTTATCTCTGGGTAGGAAGAATTAGGAGTGATTTTTACATGGTTCTTTATACTTTTCTACATTGTTCCAATATTTGTATGAGCATATATTATTTTCATAAGGAGTAAAATGATTTTATCCTAAGAGAAACAGATGATGGGTAGTGGTAGTGGCTTAATAACAGCCATATTTGCTAAACAGGATCTAGGTTCTTGTCACTTAAAAGTATGGTCCAAAGAACATCCATATCACATTGGAGCTTGTTAGAAATACAGAATTTTCAGCACCCACCTACTAATTCATAATCTATATTTTAATAAAATCCTCAGATGATTCATATGTACATTAAAATTTGGAAAGCACTGATGTGGATGCTAAGGGATTTATGTGCTGGGAGGACAAGAACAATGTCTACCTTGCTCATCCTTATATCCCTAGAACCAGCAGTGCTTGAAACATATAAGTGTTTGTTGAATAAATAAATATGTAAATGATATCACTTCTGGGTAGGCAATCGGGCAGTGGAGATTATATCTATTTGCATTTTTTATTTTCTGCCAGAATTCCCAGAAGTAGGTGCTTATTATTTGCTGTAAATGCTCTTAAATTAGTTTAATAACAACACTGGGCCCCTGAGAATCTACAACTATATGTAACTCTTTTTTAAAAGAACTCCTTCCTTGCTCTTACCTCTGAGATCCACATGCCTCCTCAATAATTTCTACAACCTCCTGTCTGTGGGAATAGCCTAGAGTTACTCTCTCTACAATCTCTCCCTGAAAGCAAATCCATGCTAAAGATTTTAACTACCACCTGTGAGAGAAAACACTATTTAAATTACAGTCCATGCACTCTCTCTGCCTATATTTTCAATTCTATTTCCTGAACTTCACCTCAAATTTAACATGTCCAAAATTAACAATTTTTCTTCTTTTTTCAGACACAGTTTCATTCTTGTTGCCCAGGCTGGAGTGTAGTGGCCTGACGTTGGCTCCCTGCAACCTCTGCCTCCCGAGTTCAAGCAATTCTGCCTCAGCCTCAGGAGTAGCTGGGATTACAGGTGCCTGCCATCAAGGCCGGCTAATTTGTTGTATTTTTAGTAGAGACAGGGTTTCACCATGTTGGCCAGGCTGGTCTCAAACTCCTGGCCTCAGGTGATCCACCCGCCTCAGCCTCCCAAAGCGCTGGGATTATAGGCGTCAGCCACCGCGTCCGGCCCCAAATTAACAATTTTATTCTCTGTCAGCTATCTTCCTCTCCCCATCCAGAAGAAAGTAACTAGCTCTCCATCATCACAGTCTCTAGTTGTACAGGTTTTAGACAAGAGAGTCAGCTGGCCCAACATCACCTTATGGAGCACAGGCTCTAGAAGAAGAATTAAAGGACAGCCAAGAGGCTAGTTATTGGCAACATCAGCGCTCTACGATCTAAATCACTTTATTCCCAGTACACTATTGCATGCTGGAATTCAACAGCATTCCCATTTTTGCCAACAGCACTTAAACTTACTTTTTAGAAACCCAGGTTAAAAATATCATCACCCAGACACAAGAAATCAAGTCCTGTGTATTGTTCTTTCGGCATTTCCCCGGTTCCTTTTTTCTTCCTTGTCAGAACACCCTGCACTTCCTTTCCACTTACAGTTCTTTCATCATTCAATGCCAGCCTTCCCAAATCCTCTACCCTCACTAAACATATGTCCACAAATAGAATCGCTAAAATATAAATGCTTATTCCTGTATTTGATATCTTTGTCCATGGCCCAATAGGGATGGTTTCCAATCGTTCAAACCCTATTCATCCTCAGAGTCTAGCTCAAACACAGCCTTTTCTACTTAGCTTCCATCTGCCCAATTTCTAATATACTACTCTATCATTCACTTTTATATTTGTTCACAGATTGATTTTTACTCACTGGAAACGTGCTATCTTCAAAAGCATAAAGAATCTGATATATCATCTACGTTGTTCTTTTTTTTTTTTTTTTTTTTTTCCACATCTGAGAAAACTGAAGCCAAGAGAAATATGGCTTACCTCATGTTAACTGAGAAATTGTAAATTTCAGGCCGGGCGTGGTGGCTCACGCCTGTAATCCGAGCACTTTGGGAGGCCAAGGCGGGCAGATCACCTGAGATCAGGGGTCACTACCCTAACCCGGCTACTACAAGAGTCTCGATTGTCCTCCAAACTTTCACCTGTCCCAGGATGAAGATTTTACCTGATGACACGCCCAGAAGTGTGGGAAGGACTGGCCAAGTGGAAGACTGCCACGCGATGCTCGTGGACTGACTGAGGAGTACCCAGCCTGGAGCACGCTCAGCCTGTGGCCGGCCTTCCCACCAAGGGGTAGGCAGGTGCCCAGAATGCTGGAGGATGCCCGGTAAGGGTACCTGGGCCACCAGCCGTACCTGTCTGAAGGCGCCCAAGCATTCCCGGCTACCGAGCTGAGCCTCCCATACCTTACCTCACTCAACAGTACCTGCAGCCGCTCCGCTTTACGGCACTCACAGCAACCGCTGCAAAAGCGGCCGTCAAGTGCTGAGCCGCGGAGGCTCGCTTGGATCCTGCTGGGAGGTTCCTGCGGTCCAGCAGCAACCTTGGCGTGCGTGTGGCTCTTGTCGAATCCTCACAGCCAGAAGTTCACTGAGCCCTGGCGATTCCTCGCTTTTATAATCTAGCCACTTAGCCAGAGCCCTCTTTTATCTCTTGCCTAATTAACAACTACAGCAGCGCACCGAGGCAGTCTGAGTTTTAAGTTCTCAAACGCTTTCGAAAGCGGACGATGAACTGGAGGCAGCAGCTGAGCTGTTTTCCAAGCCCATTAAATGTGAACTTCTGATAAACGAGTGATTTTTTAGTGCGTATGCTTTGCTAGAGGGATTCAGCATAACTCCCTGAAGTTGGTTTGGATACAGTTAGTAGAGATAGGGGATAGAGTGGGAACTAGCAGCTGCGTTCACTATTGCTCATGAAGTTGAGGTGCCGTTATGACATTAAAGATCCAGCGGCCTGTTGCCCTCCAGTTTAAGGCTGGATACAATTTTGGACCTGATTCTTTAACTTTTTTCTTTTCTTTTTATGTAGAGACTTTGGGGGCCAGCGGGGCGGGCGGGGAGGGGAGCGTCCTCACCATCTTGCCAAGGCTGGTCTCGAACTCCTGGCCTCAAGCGATCCTCCCACCTTGGTTCTTTAACGGTGTAATCCAAAAGATTGTTGTTAATCTTGTTATAAATTTTTGAAAACCATAAATCACTAAACCAGTTACCGTAATTATAATTTATTTCTACAAAATGGAAAATACCCCTATCATATATTTGTTTTCTAAGCTTTGTTTTAATTCTATCAATACAGAAAGAAAAGGATGAAAAGTCTTCCTCACTTCATAGAGGTTATCACTTTTACCAACTTGTTTTTCCTTCCAGAAATTTCCTACATACAAGCTTACTGTAGAAGTCCTCTTATCCAACGCACTCAGAACTGGTAGGTACTCAGTAGGTTAATAAAAAAAAAAGTGGAAGGTTACACCAAGACGAAGGAAGTTATCAAAGCTTAATGGCATCATTAACACGGGTGCTAATGTGATAGGACATGGGAAAACTTGAGCATCACATACCTGCTATGGATTGAAACACATCAAATATAAAAATTCCTGAGCTTATAATGACTCCTTAAAAAATAAAATTCAGTCGTGATTGAAGGTTGCCAGGTTGAAAATTAAATATTCTAAAACTTGATAAAGGGAAAACATCAAGCATGTATCCTGCCCTTCTTGTACGAACTGAATTTCAGTGTAACCAAAATACTTGTAAGAATTCCAGCTAATAAATGGAGAATGATAAAACAATCACGATTTTGCAACTCCTAATAAAATAATAGAAAGGGCAACATCAATAGATAAAATTAAGGTGAAAGGTTGATGGGGAACTTTATAATAGACTGGCACCACATGAACCCACTCATCTTCATCTCACTGAGTTTGGGAAAAGCATAGATTACGTACTTCCTGATGTGACAGAAAATACACAGCCACACCTGTGAAGGATTCTTGCCTAAAAATTGAACCTGCATTTACTCAAACTCTAGATCTAACACAGGATATAGAGAAGCAACTAGCTAAATTCAGAAAACGGGACATTCTACAAGACAAATTTCTCAGTTTTTTAATCAATGGCATTTAAAAGCAGAGGGAACTACTACAAAATCAAAGATTTAAGAGATATAACGAAGTACAATGTGTGGACCCTGTCTGGATCCTAGTTTGAACAAGCTAACTGTAAAAGCTATTTTGAGACAACTGAAATTTTAGTATGGACTGATCCATTAGATAATAGTACAGAATTACTGTTAATTTTGCTAAGAATGTTAACAGAATGTGGCTGTTTTTAAAAAACCATCATTGATGCATATAGCATACTTACAGGTGACATTTTAAAACAAAATAGATGGCACAAACATGGCAAAATGTTCACAATTGATTAGGTGATGAGCACAAAGCACTGGCTTTCTACTTTTCTGTATATTTGGAAATTATAATTAAAAGTAACAGGAAAAGGGAAAAATTATCAGGTTCTTAGAAGTAAATACTTTTCAAGTGTATAACAAATCTAGTTCTGAATAAACCTTTTTAAAAAGGCAGTTTCAGTAGAGGATTACAATGGCCCATCTTCTGATTTGAACTAAGTTCATTTTAAGTATGGACGAACTGATTAGAGTATCTCACTTGTTTTTCTTAGAACACCATAGAAATAATGCATCATCCATCATTTTTAGTTTCTGTTTCCATAAAATGGACCAGGAACTTAAAGATACAAGTGAAGGAATATGAATTTGGAGTCCTGGAATTTTTTTAAAACAGATCTTCCCCTATCACTCACAATTACTTTGGCCACAACTAATTTGGCAACTTTTTAAACTCTTCATCTCTAATGGTTCCCCTACTTATAAGTATCTTTTCATACTCATTTCATATTTATATTGGTTTATATATTTATATAATTGGTTTACATACTCGTATGACTACAACAGTGACTACCACCTGCATAAGCAGGTTTCGGAACAAACATAACTGAAGGTAAATATACAACTCAATGGGTAGCAGTGTTACTTATCAAGCATACTGAAAGGTCAGATGTGAGCCCTCAGCTCATGGCAAACGTCAGTCAGTATGCTTTAACCTGGTTAGCAAATACAGTTGAAAGATGAGGGTACAAGGATGCATACAAACAGCCTCTCTTACAAGTAAATATTAATGTTCTATAAACTACTCAGCTGTGCACACAAGCAAGGATCCTGGCCCACTCCTAACATTTGTAGGGTCTGGGCCAAGAATACAAATGAAAGTCAACCCTGACACATTTTCAGTGTCTGAATAGCTGAGCGTTAACCAACAAATAAAATGTTATACTCTTCTACTTTAACACATTTCTTCTCAAGGAACAGAAATCTAGGTTCAAATATGCAATTCGCAGATTCTTCAGATGTGTACTAGAAAGTGACATTAGGGTTGGCCTGCCCTTCCCTGATCCCCTGGATCTCTTTTTACTTCTAGCTTAAGCCTGCCATAGGGGCCTATCAGGCATGCATGTGGACAACTCAGTCTGCACATCCAAGCTTCATCTGTACTTCCCACAAACTGCCGGCCATTGGGGTATAGACATCTGTAGTAGTCTTTTGTCAGGATGGACTTGGACAAAAGGCCTGCACATATCCTGGGGGCAAGCTTCAGGCTGATGAGGCAAGGAATTCTGGGGTCCTGGCTGATAACATAGTATAGAATTCTGTGGGTAAAGGAACATGGATTCCAAGTAGGCATCTGTTGGCTCTTCAATTTTTCATCCCACAGACAGAGACACAGCAAGAGTGTGGGGATCCTGTTAGTTAGCTTGCCTTAGGTAGGTAACAAGAGAAGGGTCCTGGAGAGCCACTAGCCCATGGGTCAGTGCCTCATCCCCAGATAACATAAAAAGCAGCCTGGAAAAAAAGCTGCAGGCACCAATAAGGGAACTAGCACAGGATGTTGTGCCTGGAGACATGCCCACGACTGCACAGATGGAAAAACCTACGGCCCATTTGGATAAAAACTTACACAAACCTCCAGCTCACTCAGATAAGGGAACAAGGCCTGGCCTAGAAATGCCTTTGTCCTTTGTATAGTCAGCAGATTCCCAGGAAAAGTTTCTTCTGTTGTAGGCACGGGCACAGTGGGCTCTGGTAGGTTCCGGTGGGCGCTCTACTTTCCTTTGTTAGGACTATAAGTCCAGCTGCTATGTCCACCTTAGCCCGATTGGTCCTGGGCCAAACTTTCACTTCAGCTTCTGATAGGTCCTGGGCCAAGCTAAGCAGCATCTATGAATCATCATTTCACCTCCTGACTGGCCCCGGGCCAAGCCATCACGCGTTCTCCAAGACAGCCCACGGAATAAGCACATTCTTTCCCCTTCGTCCATAAAAACCCTGGACCCCAGGCTCATGGTGGGTATGACCATTTGGGATCCCCTCTCTGCTGGCAGAGAGCTTTCTTCTTTCACCGTTTGGCTCTAACTTCACCTCTCTGTCCGTGCTCCATAATCGTCTTGGAGGTAGGACAAGAACTCCAGGTGTTATCTCAGACAAGGAAAGACTGTTTCAATAACATGGTATAGAAGTGGGTAAAGAAACATGCATTCCAAGTAGGCATAATCCCTTGGCTCCTCAATTTTTCATCCCATGAAGAGAAGCACAGCAAGAGTGTGTGGGTATCAGGTCAGGGTCCCCTCTTACCCAAGTATAAGTGCTTGCACACACTGATGGTATCGTACTCTATATATTGCTGGATGACGTTTTTTCTGTTTAATCATCATGAACGCACTTCCATTAACAGCATATCCTTTAACAGCTGTGTAGGATCACATGGAAATACTACAATCTAACCATCTGCTGTTGTGCTGACCTTGTGCAAAAATAAATAAATACAAATACCATACAGTGTAAGTGTAAAATGGGGTTTAGTAAGGAAAAGCTTGGACAGAAAAGTAGAGTGCACATAATATCCTGAGCTCTTATGCCACAGAACTCCCAGCCAGGCACAATTGAACTGGTATACCAAGGAAAAGGCTCTAATTAAGCCAATTGTCATAATGGTCTATATATTTATAACATTTATTGGGGAGGGGAATATGCAGAATATGTAATAGCTAGAACACTACTTAATGTAGTTTGCTGGTGCAGCAAGTTAGAAAAGGGAGCCTTAAAAATTCTGTTATCACATTCCTTTGTTGAGGCAACTTAGGCCTTTTGAACCAGTTCTGAACCTTGCTACCAAAAAAGGAAAAGGAATTTACCTCCAAGGTCATCCAAATTTGTAGGTCTTCAATTAATAACTAGGTTGCTACTATTAGCTATGGTAATGCTGCAATTAACATTGGCTTTTTTTGTGAGTACATATGTAAGAGAAATACTTATAAAGGAAATTAAGGAAGTATGTGCATTTAAAAATCTTAATATTGCTAAAACTGTTCTCCAGAAATGCTGCACCCATTCACTCTCCATCTTCTACAGTGGTTTCTTGATCAATCTTTGTCCATTCTTCTTCCTGTGA
Source organism: Rhinopithecus bieti (assembly GCF_001698545.2). Classification (NCBI taxonomy): domain Eukaryota; kingdom Metazoa; phylum Chordata; class Mammalia; order Primates; family Cercopithecidae; genus Rhinopithecus; species Rhinopithecus bieti. Next base: position 3,484,797 of record NW_016806456.1, read on the forward strand.
CTCAAGACTACCCAGTCTCCTTTCATTCTTCTTACAGAACTTCTTAGTTATAGGAGCTCCAGTCTCACTGTTTTTTTTTTCTTCTGAACTGTTTTCAAGTTAGAAAAAGAATTTTTAAAAGGTTTAGGTTCTGATTCTGACTCTTAGTTACCATCTACCAAAATGTAATTCAACATGTGGCAAGATCCAAAGAAACCAAAGTCTTAAGTTATATTATACTTACTTACATAGCATGTTTCATTTTCCATCTGTAGGTACACTGTTCAAAACAGTGGCTACTAGCAATATGCAACTCTATGTAGCCACATATAAAGTGTTCAGTAGCTGCCTATGGCCGGTCACTACTGTATTGGACTGCACAAATAACTTTTCATAATTGTATAAAATTCTGTTGAACAGTAGTGCTCTAAAATGTTAAGCTTTTTAGGCAAAGGAACTATGACTTTTTTTATATTCTCTTCCCCAACAGCATATTGTATTTATACTTAAATAAAAGTTAATACAATCAAACAATGAAGCAAAAGAGAGCAGGAAAAGAGTTTTTAAATTTTTATTGAGATATTCCAGGTGCTTCTGTAAAATCTTAACTGGGACATTCTATACAGAACACAAAATCGTTTCAAAATACAAGTTACTCCACTTTGAATACCCTATTTTAAAGTGAAAAAAAAAAAAACATTTTAAAAAGGCTTTGTCTTTTTTCTAAGGAAAATGAGGCCATGTGCTTCTTAAAACACTACTGTGCAGCACTGAGTACATCATTTGTAGTTCATTAAAGGTCTTCAGCCATAACTTAAAGGCCAAACCTGAGGAATTAGCATTTTTATTATCACAACTGCATAGCAAAACCGTGTCCAGATAATAGACATAGTAAATCTGTAGATTCAGATAACCTGTAAACCATTTAATCCAATTTAAAGCAAAACAAATATGTCAGGAGAGATATCAAGAGATATCCAGGTTAACATGATTTTGAAATGCTTCATCTTTTTAAAAAAATGACAATGCAACAAAGTTGTCAAATGTTCAGTGGTTACATTTTATATCATTTATCCAGTGACAACAAACTGCCCAGTCATTTGGTTGTTTGGAAAGAACTGTTTAGACCAAATTCACTCTTTGCATGTGGCACTGGGCAGCCCAAACTTCAAAGTGCAAATGCCTGCATGGAAATGTAGCTTAATTCATTTATTTATGCCACTATTCTACACTGACACACCAATGCTGTGAAACAGCTTTTACAGCTCTAGAGTAATAGGCTTGAGAAAATATAAAAAGGCCACAAGTCATGCACAAATTAAATGAATATTAAAGAGCATTTTAATTGGGGTTTTCTTTGATTTTTTTAAAATCATGTTTGAAATCACTGGTGATACCACTTTAAGCACAGGCTTTATCAAAGTAAATGCATCTAGAATTATCCAAACACTTAAATCCATTATTAGCTAATAAGAATACTTTACATTTACATACCACTTCGCTGTTGCTGAAGCAAGTTCATATACTCCATTTCATTTTATTTCCTCACAACAGCCCTGTGAGGTAGGCTGAACAACTTACACTTATTTTATAAGTAAGGCAACAGAGACCCAAAGATGATAAACAATTTATGCAGCGGTCACAGATCTAGTATATGGTAGAGCTAAGGTGATTAATTTTAAATACTTCAAAAAATAAGCCAAAATCCTTTTATATCATATCCAGGGATTTTAAGACTTGTGGCTTTTAATATAAATTATTCCAAAATTTTAGCTATTATCTGTCTTATAGTATGAATTAGTTATAAAGTTGATTTTAAAGAGTCTCCCTTAATAGGTAAATTAGACTCAGTGCTTTGGTACCTTAGATATAAAGGAAATGTTAAAAAAAAAAAAAGTTATGCATTCTCATAGCCCTTATGTTCTCCAAAAGTTCCAATACTAACAAAATGTGTTTTACCACTTACTATTTGACTTATTTTAACCCTAGTCAAAACTTAATAAGCTCCAAGCCAAAGCAAACACATTCACCTGCCTTCTGCTCTACATACTGTGAAATCCTCTACACGTCCACTCCCATGGATCAGCTTACATTGAATGGGTACCACTAAGAAAAGATACCAGTTTAAACTCACATAGTTTAAGTGATTATGCATCAGAAGTCAGTAGCTTATATTGACCCAGAAATAACAAATCTTCTTTTATTTAATAATTGAGTCATGTGAAGAGAAAAGTGTACTCTGGCAAATTCTGGTGTTTATTTATAAGTCAGTGCTAACTTTGATATGGCATATCCAACAATATCTTTTCAATGAAGACAACATACACCAAATGTAATCCATTTAAACTCCAACTAATTCGAAATGCTTAAACTGTTTCGGTTAATCAAATACTCCAGGTAACAAAGCTATTATATGTGACATATCAGGATCACAAATAATTGCAGAACATGCATACTGTAAGATACACACAAAACTAAACTATACTGAACGTGAGGTAATCTTGCCGTGATAATTAAGGAAACATTCATGATCTCTTATAATACTCCAGTGTCAACATTATGAAATGTATATTTTGGTTAAAATAACAACTTTGTGGTTATCTGTATATTGAGTAAATTTATGTTGACCATACACTTCCCTAAAAGAATATATCTAGAGTAACTACAAAATCAAAGAAGAAACTTTTCAGACCCATTACATGTGACTATATAAAAGTGAACCATTTTATATGTAGTTAATTTGATTTTTTTTTTTAGCAAACTACAACACATTTTAAACTTCTGACTTATTAGCAAAACATTTTAAGAGGCAAACTCTGTCACACTACTCAAAAGCTGCAAAACTATACGCACAGTCCATCAAACTTCACTGGTTTTGGTTAATGTACATACAAAGTAATCACATTTTACTGCCATAAGAACACTCAAATATTTGCTGTATGAATTAGTCAATGAATGGAGACTGATCTTTTAAAAACAAATTACATTTTTAAAAAAATAATTTTTTAAAATATAATCAATTTCTTAAGCCTGGAATCACATATTTTATAGTAAGATGTCTACACTTTCCTCTTTAAATAAATATTCTTTGAAATAATCGTTTTCCATATACTTTTCCAATTGTTTCCATAAGAAACAATAAAATTACATAAACAATTATAATTTTATGGACAAAGTATATAGATGAAAATTAATCATTCTACATAAGTTATGAAATAGCGTATCTTAGCCTAATTAAAAGATTCCATTACATTTACTTTTATCATTTATACTGCCAAGGATCAGTCACAAAAAATTCAAATTACACATATTATTCATGCTTTAATTTCATAAATAAGTAAATTAAAGCAAGCCAATATATCTCTTTTCATAACATAGGG
>NW_016806456.1:3488195-3507879 GCF_001698545.2 Rhinopithecus bieti
AGGCAACAGAGACCCAAAGATGATAAACAATTTATGCAGCGGTCACAGATCTAGTATATGGTAGAGCTAAGGTGATTAATTTTAAATACTTCAAAAAATAAGCCAAAATCCTTTTTATATCATATCCAGGGATTTTTAAGACTTGTGGCTTTTAATATAAATTATTCCAAAATTTTAGCTATTATCTGTCTTATAGTATGAATTAGTTATAAAGTTGATTTTAAAGAGTCTCCCTTAATAGGTAAATTAGACTCAGTGCTTTGGTACCTTAGATATAAAGGAAATGTTAAAAAAAAAAAAAAGTTATGCATTCTCATAGCCCTTATGTTCTCCAAAAAGTTCCAATACTAACAAAAATGTGTTTTACCACTTACTATTTGACTTATTTTAACCCTAGTCAAAACTTAATAAGCTCCAAGCCAAAGCAAACACATTCACCTGCCTTCTGCTCTACATACTGTGAAATCCTCTACACGTCCACTCCCATGGATCAGCTTACATTGAATGGGTACCACTAAGAAAAGATACCAGTTTAAACTCACATAGTTTAAGTGATTATGCATCAGAAGTCAGTAGCTTATATTGACCCAGAAATAACAAATCTTCTTTTATTTAATAATTGAGTCATGTGAAGAGAAAAGTGTACTCTGGCAAATTCTGGTGTTTATTTATAAGTCAGTGCTAACTTTGATATGGCATATCCAACAATATCTTTTCAATGAAGACAACATACACCAAATGTAATCCATTTAAACTCCAACTAATTCGAAATGCTTAAACTGTTTCGGTTAATCAAATACTCCAGGTAACAAAGCTATTATATGTGACATATCAGGATCACAAATAATTGCAGAACATGCATACTGTAAGATACACACAAAACTAAACTATACTGAACGTGAGGTAATCTTGCCGTGATAATTAAGGAAACATTCATGATCTCTTATAATACTCCAGTGTCAACATTATGAAATGTATATTTTGGTTAAAAATAACAACTTTGTGGTTATCTGTATATTGAGTAAATTTATGTTGACCATACACTTCCCTAAAAGAATATATCTAGAGTAACTACAAAATCAAAGAAGAAACTTTTCAGACCCATTACATGTGACTATATAAAAGTGAACCATTTTATATGTAGTTAATTTGATTTTTTTTTTTAGCAAACTACAACACATTTTAAACTTCTGACTTATTAGCAAAACATTTTTAAGAGGCAAACTCTGTCACACTACTCAAAAGCTGCAAAACTATACGCACAGTCCATCAAACTTCACTGGTTTTGGTTAATGTACATACAAAGTAATCACATTTTTACTGCCATAAGAACACTCAAATATTTGCTGTATGAATTAGTCAATGAATGGAGACTGATCTTTTAAAAACAAATTACATTTTTAAAAAAATAATTTTTTAAAATATAATCAATTTCTTAAGCCTGGAATCACATATTTTATAGTAAGATGTCTACACTTTCCTCTTTAAATAAATATTCTTTGAAATAATCGTTTTCCATATACTTTTCCAATTGTTTCCATAAGAAACAATAAAATTACATAAACAATTATAATTTTATGGACAAAGTATATAGATGAAAATTAATCATTCTACATAAGTTATGAAATAGCGTATCTTAGCCTAATTAAAAGATTCCATTACATTTACTTTTATCATTTATACTGCCAAGGATCAGTCACAAAAAATTCAAATTACACATATTATTCATGCTTTAATTTCATAAATAAGTAAATTAAAGCAAGCCAATATATCTCTTTTCATAACATAGGGAAAAACTCTGTTTGCAGAACAGAGTAAATAGGCAAAGTCTAGCTCTACAGCAGCAGTTCACGATTTGTCAAGATGATACAGATGCCATCAATGAAACCCATGTATAGACAGGTATGTCCTTAATACTTTCGATTAGTTTACCTACACCTGGAACATTCAAAGAATTGCTATATATTAAATTTCTGAGTGCATTAGTTATTAATGCTTAGTATCTACATATTTACCAAAATTTAAAGACATAATGTGACATGGTCAGCCATGAGAGTCAAAATGAATTGTAAAAAAATTCTTTTTCTAAAGTGCTTAAGGCAGCTCCTTCATTTCTATATCCAGCTTAATGAAACTGGTTTGGAATTCAGTTGCTAAAAGAGAAATGCCATACTAAATGCATGTTTTTGTAAAACAACTGTTTTACACCTGTGGTATATCCATTATAGTCAACCTCTCATGCATTTCTTTTATAGGAAGCAATCATGTTTGACCTGTGGAAACACAAACTAAATAAGCAACAAAAGATGTTTCAAAGGATTTAATACTTTTTCCAATGTATTAAATTGAGCAAGAGCTCAACATTTTATTTTATTTTATTTTATTTTTTTTGAGCTCAACATTTTAAAATTCAAATGTCAATGAGAATATTATATATTATAATCAACAGTTACCTTATTTCGAGACTAAACAGGCACTATATTTGATTAGTTTTCAGTTTGAAAATGAGGATGACACTTTCTCCAGTTTAACTTAACAAGAAATAAACTAAAAACATCTTAAACAAAAAAACACATTTTGTTCTTTAATTTTAGAGACCTTTAAGAAGGCCAGTAAGAAGAAATCCTCAGATTCTTATTTTGAAGTAATAATTGCAAAATTTAATATCAAGTAATACATGTGATGAGAATTTGGACTCTGGATTTACTGAACTTACACTATTACTACAAAACCTCTCAGAGATGAAACCTCTCCAGCGGGGAGGTTTTCCAAATGAATATTAGAAAATTTTATGTGAAGAGTTTCAAATGACGACATGAACATGAGAATCATGTACACTCCTCCAGCCCCTGATTCATATATGCTTTTCCCCATGCCCCTGCAACAGAGGGCCCTCACCACTGTAACAATGCTCTGTAGCTTAAACATCAGTTGACACCTGCATGGGGCATGGACCAAGAGTATGCTTAGAGGAAAAAGGCACTGAATTAATAAGAAGAAAGAATTATATAAGACATAGTAATAAAAAATTTTATACAACAGCATCTGACCTTTTCTGTGTCATATTTGCTAAAATTCACTTAAAGCAACTCAACTACTAAACACTTCTGCTTTCAGGTTTGAGTCTATGAAGGGAATTATAAATTCCCTTTTATTTAGATCCTGGAATAGGCCCTCTATAGTGAACAGAACATCTAAAAATTTCTTTCAAACTCTCTCTGGGGAACAAAAACCAAAATTATATTTCTTTGGAGAATCAAAAGACTATCTATTGGCTTACTCATTCTCTAAACTGCCTTGCAGTCTTTAAAATTACCAACATGTCATCAGATAATAGTGCAGATATGAATGTCCTCTGGAAAAACAATATTCCAATTCAAATAAAATTCCTCATTTACATTTGTTTTATCAAGGGAACAAAACAGCCTATCAGCAGTACATTTTTAGAGAGAATGAGCTATTATTAATACTATTACACAGGTCTTTATGTAGAAAGCAACTGAAATGTAGGCAGTAACGGTCACTCCTTGGAAGAAGGTTGGTTATCATAGCACAATATATTTTAAATGAGAATGAAAAAAGTCAACAAGAGAAATGAAAAGTTTCAAAATTAAGAAAATACAAATTCAGACCTCTTAAAATGCCCAAGGAATTATTAAATACTGTAATTTTAACTTAGTTTAGCTCAAAGGATGTGAGTTACAAATTATAATTGACTTTTAAGAATAGTTATGTTCCACTTAACTATGGGTTTTACCCCAAGTTTTGGGAAAGACATTTTATGTCAATTTTTGTAATAATTAACATTTCTTTAAAAGAAAGTGAATGTAGCAAAAGGACTAAGAGAAAACAAACCTCTGAATGAATGGCTGCTTGAAAAACTCATGTGCCAATTAAGTCAAAGATACTCAGATTTTTTTCAAAACAATTGCTTAAAGCATTCCATATGTTATGAAAAGAATATATACATTATTTGAGTATTTAGGTACCTCCTTTATAACCTATCCTTCTTAGATAAAATTAAGTGATATATGTTTTCAGTCTTCTATGTAACTTTAACAAACTTTCATTCCTATTAGAGATGTTAAAAATCAGCATAATTATTATCAGTGCCACATTCAAGTGGGAATTTTACCAAACACAACTATTAAACGTAGGATTAAACTAGACAACAAAATCACAAAATATAAGGCTTTTAAAAATCTTACCCATCACATAAAGTGATGGAATGAAAAGAACTCTAATTAAACAAGGCAACATATAAAGAATACCCCCCTTGCCATTGTTAGTGCAGTAGGTAAAAAACTGAAATTTGGGTGATTTTAAGCTGCTGTGTCTAGAAATTTCTTATCACAGTATTTTGGAAAAAAGAAAATTATATACAACCTAGTCAATAAACAAAAGAGGATAATTTTGTAAAACTTATTTATAAAAGAGGAAAATAAACCATTTGAAAACCTTTTATCATTCCCAACATATGATTTCAATTTTAGAAAACTTTAGAGGACTATGTATTTTAAAGCTTCTGTGTTAGAACTAAATAATAGATAGTAATGAGATTTTAAGAAGACAAAGTACAGAAGAAAGAAGGCAAGATTTAAAAGCTTTTCTCCCCAGGCCGTAGGGTTACTGTATGTAATTAAACATTAGAAGAGTCAAAGTAATCCAAGAAATACAAAAATGAGTTTTTATGTTAATTAAACACTGCTTTTCCCCCCATTTACTCTTCAATCATCAGTTTTTTGCTTGGTATCTGCTTGCTTCTATGATACTGTACAGTAGGTTCCTGCAAATGCTTCGAACTAGGTGTTTAATGATAACAGATTCCAGGCCTCAAAGCAGAACACAGCAAACCTGATTTTCACTACTCACAAATTCCTGTGATTAATAACTGCACAGAAAAGGCCACCCAATCAAGAGGGAGGGTAAACGTATTCTGAGTAGACACTATTGAGTAACAACATTGTTCAGGCTACTAGCTGAACCAGTCATTCCATTTTCACTTTTCTGAAGTGTTCTCACAGCACTTGGAACCTGCATCCCAGTACTCAAAGAAAGTCCACCACACCATACCTAAGAAAAGACAAAAAAAAAACCTGTCAGATTTCAAATCAAATTAGAACTTCAGTGACTTTTTCTATTTCGAAGGTAAAATGCCACACATATGAACATCAATCATTCTCAAACAGATAACCATCATATTTCAGCTGAGGGGAAATGGAAAGACTAAATCAGAATTATTTTAGAACCACAGAGGCCAGAGGAGGTCTTGGTGGTAGCAGAACCAACTGAAGTTGCACCCAAGAGAGGGAACTCAGGGCTGCAGAAATTGAGAAACTTAATCGGCTTAATCTAGGCAAAAGATATTACCTATCATTATTGATGCTAACTTTTACAACCAAGGGAAGCATACAAAGCACCAACTTACTTCCCAATTATGCTTTTGGTTTTGATAATGAGATATGGCCTGAGATTATAAAAATCTAACACCCTTCTGTTAACAGTAAAATCTACTGTTTTCTTCCCTACTGTGTTAACAGTAAGAACTCTTTTATAATTAAGAAGGACTCCTGACAAAAATACAAATCCCAATATCCAGATGCACTTCCCATGTTCTATTACTTATCATAAATGTGAATGACTTTGTGAAAGTTAAAACTGCTTTGCTTGTGAACAGAGCAGCTATGATTCAATAGAGTGAGAAATAAGATTTGGGACACAGTCAAAAGAATTAAAATATGAAAATATGGATCACTGACACTATCATCAACTACCAGGTATGAATTAATAATAGACACAAGCTTAAAGCAAGGGAAATTCTAGAAGTTGTTTAAGTATCATCACCTTCAATTATATCCTTAAGTGTTCAGTATCTACTAAGTAACTAGATTATTGTACCAAAGAATCTACCGAACTGTGAAATTTGTAATTATATAATTAACATTATAAATTTTCAAAACTATCAGGCTCAGTAATTATAACTCCCAAAATAAAGCAACTTTCTGATTATAAAACTACTATATTATTTTTTGGAAATTATTTAAATGATTTAGAAAAATATTTACTCAAAATATCTAGCATGAAGATGCAAAGGGAAATCAAGAAGAAAACATAAAACCTTTGTGACCTTCAGTTAGGCAAAGCATTACCCATAATAGGGAAAAAAATTACTAAATTGGACTTCATGTCAAAATGAAAAACTTCTCTTTGAAATGTTCAGAAAATGAAAACGCAAACCATAAACCAGGAGAAAATATTTGCAAAGCATATATCTGATAAAGGATTCACATCCAAACTGTACAAAGAACTCTTAAAAATAGGAAAACGAGGCCAGGTGCAGTGGTGGCTCATGCCTATAATCCCAGGACTTTGGGGGGCCAAGGCTGGCGGATCATTTGAGCCCAGGACTTCGAGACCAGCCTGGGCAACGTGGCAAAACTCCATCTGCACAAGAAACATTTTTTAAATAGCCAGGTGTGGTGGTGGGCACCTGTAATCCCAGGCTAAGGTGGGAGGGTCACTTGAGCCCAGGCAGTTGTGACTGCAGTGAGCTGTGATCGCACCACTGTACTTTAGCCTGGGTGACAGAGCACGACCCTGTCTTAAAAATAAAGTAAAATAAAAAAAAAAAAAAAAAAAAAAGAAAACAATTAAGTCCTAAAAAGTAAGAAAAAATTTTAACAGATACTTGAAATAAATTATATGAATGGCAAATAAGCACATGAAACATCATTTGTCATTAGCAAAGTACAAATAAAAAAAAATGACATACCACCACACACCTATTAAAATGGCTTAACAACAACAAAAATCTGGTAATATCAAATAATGGCAAGGATATGACCAACTCTCATATCACTGATAGCAAGGCAAAAAATGGTACAGCCACTTTGGAAAACATTTTGGAAGTTCCCTATGAAGTTAAACATAGACTTTCAATTTGATACAGCAACTGTATTACTGCTCTTAGGTATTGACCCAAGGGAAAATCCCATATGTAAATGCTTATAGTGATTTTATTCATAACTGCCCAAAACTGGGAAAAACCCAAGTGTCTTTCAACTGGCGAATGAATGAATAAACTGTGACACATACATATATGAAATACTACTCAGCAATGAAAAAGAGGAGAATACTGACACCACAACAACATGGATGAATTTCAAATGCAGCATGGTACGGAATCGAAAGGCTACATACCATACAATTCTATTTATATGATGTTCTGGAAAAGGCACAACTATAGGGCCTACGAACTGGTTACTGATAGCTAGGGCTGGTTGTGTGGAAGGGTCCACTATAAAAGAACATACAGGAATTTTCTAGGGTGATGGAAATGTTCTATATCTTGATTATGGTGGTGATTATACAACTGTAGGCATTTGCTAAAACCCACAGAACTGCACCATACTATAAATTCAAAAAACTGACTTAAAAATTAATCTTGTACACAAAACATTTAACAGGCATTAACGTAGTTAATAAAAGCAAGGCTTCAATGAAGGAAATTTTTTTTTAACAAGCTGAAAATAATTTCTTGCAGTATCTTATGACACTAATATAATTACAGTATTTGGAATGTAAAACAAACTCAGCACACACATACATGAGATAGATTCAAATTAAAAGTAAATGTACTCTTTATAAAAGCACACCTAAGACTTGGAAAAAAATTTTCGGCATTCCACATGGTAAACAATTCATCCTTGACGGACCAGTTTGGAAAAATAGCCAAAAATGCAAAATAAGGCAGAGGTTTGTACGAAGTTTAAAAAAAAAAGGAAAAAGAAACAACCCTTCCAATATCTTTATGTTTCCATGAGCAATAACTTTAGTCACTAATAACTTACTTTTAACGTAAAAATAGGTATCCTGGTTATTAGCATTGTTTTAAACTTAAGAGATTAAAGTATCTGGAATAAATAATTATTATGGATAATGAGATTTAAAAGCACTGTATTTTCAACCCACTCATACTCTGAAAACTTTCTCCTTATAGTTGACAAGTTACAGTTAGGGGTGATGACAGAAGAACATACATGGAAAATATTCCAAGTCTGCATTTGAAATATACCATCTTGATGTACAGAGGTAGCCCCCAAATTTAAGGAAAGTTCTAGCCAAAGTAACGGTAACTTTAACTGGATCCCAGAACTCCCCACGGGAGCCTAACCTATGAAAAAATGCAGAAGGTTAAGAGTTGGAAAAAGCAATAACATTTGCTTAAATAAATAAATTCAAAACCATGTTTCATTTTGTGCGGAGAAACATAAATTTTTCCTTTCAGCCTGAAATTGAGTAGACCTGCAATTATATAGGATGTAAATGCTATGTGGTGTGCATACATACATTCAACATAGCACACAAAGACAGTCATCTAATATTGTACGAAGATGACAGTGCACTATGATCTTGTCAATAAATGGTCCTGGAATAACTGGATATCCACGGGGAATTAAAGAACGTATCTAGATCCTTACTTCATACCAAACACATCAATCCTACATTGTACTTGCATTGTAAATGCAGTCTATATCTAAATGTACAAGGTAAAGCTTTTAGAAGACAAGAATATTTTCATGACCTTGGGGGTGCATACTGATTTCTTAAACAGAACACAAAAAGTGCTAACTGTAAATGAAAAAATTGATAAACTGAACAAAATTAACTTTTGTTTATCAAATGATACCAATAAGGAAAAAGGAAAGCCAGAGTGAAGAAGATCCTACAAATTAACCCATAAGAAACAGGAAGACAACCTAATAGAAATACAAGCAAAAGATCTGAATAGCCAGTTCACAAAAGAATATACACAAATAGTCAACAAATATATAAAAAGGTACTCAATAGCACTAGTAATCAAGGAAATGAAAATTAAAACCACAATGTAATATATCATCCACTAAAAGGACATAAATTCTTTTTTAAATACCAAGTGTTGACAAGGATTTGAAGGAACTCAAATTCTCACATACTGCTAGTTGTAAATCAGCATAACCAACCATTTCGGAAAACTGGCAGTTTTACAGTTGATTATACATACACCATATGATCTAGCAACTCCAATCATACGTATATACTCAATGGAAAGATACACATACATTTATCAAAAGATATGAACAAAAACATTCATAGCAGTTCCATTTGTATAAGCCCCCATATGGAAACCACCCACATATCCAACTAAATTAAAATGTATAAATCAATTGGTATAGTCACAGAATGGAAAACTACGCAGCTATTATGAGAATGAATGAACTATAACCACATAGAATATGGATTAATCTCACAAGCATACTGTTGAGTCAAAAAGATACTGTATGATTCTGTTTATATAAAATTGAAAAGGAAGAAAAGTAAATTTAGGATATTAAAAGTTAATACAGTGTTAACACTGGAGAAGGACCATTAGGGACTGGAAATGGGCACTAGAGGCGGCTTCTGAGGTTCTCGTAATGTTCTAGGTGCTAGTTACATACTGAGTACAGTCCTAAAAAATCATCAAACCACATATTTATGATTTCTGTACTTCATGTATTAACATTAACTTCAATAAAATATACCAAAAATATATAAAAACAATCACAGATTTGGGAGAGGGTGAATTGGGGAAAGGGAGAAGAATATGAAGAAAAAATAAAATGTACTCCTTCTCCAAATATACAATATAGAATATTCTCCTTAAAGTTGCCAAACCAAGTAAAATATAAGTTAGGTATATATAAAATATAAACCATACTAACCATGAAACCAGGCAGTACTGGCTGAGTAAATTTTGTCTTAAAGGAATATAGCAACTGTTTTGAATTTGCGTCATAGAATGAAAGTTGACCTAAAAAGGAAAAAAAGTCTAATTTATTATATAAAAATTGTAACACTTAATTAATTCTAATGCATAATCATGTAAAAAAAGTAATAATATATAAGTTGGCATTAGTTTTTGTCATCAACTTTGAGGACTAGATTAATTATTCCCACTTGAAAATCATAAGGACAAATGCTTAAGGAAAAGCCCAATCCAATTTTCTTCCCCTGGTTTTCAAGACCTCCATACCTCTATAATCTAGCACTATTCTACTTTTTTACTACAAACTATTTCCTTATTTGATCAGTATTTAACAAATGGTTTCATTAGCCCAGTGTAAACCAAGACCATTTCCTCCTCCTTATTTTTCCTGTAACCAGTCTCTCTGCCCAAATCCTAATCACCATTTAAGATGTACTCTATTAAACCTTGTCTTCTACCTACCTGATGCCATACTGATACTCCAGTCTCTGAAATCACAGTATAATTATCATTGCTTCAATTTTGTTAATTTTTTAATAGAGGCGGGGTCTTGTTATTTTGTATAAGCTGGTCTTGAACTCCTGAGCTCAAGCAATTCTCCACCTCAGTCTCCCAAAGTCCTAGGATTACAATCATGAGCCACTATGCCTGACCTGCTTTGTTAATTTTTAAAATCACCTCACAGTATATATTTCAATAGGATCATGCCCTAATAAAAGCTGTCTGTCTGACCTCCTAAACTGTACAACCAAATGGCCTCCTTACAACTGTTATCACTTCTTGAAACTCTTCTCTGATGACCATTCCCTTGGTTTGTATCATAACCCTAGGGATAACTTCGCAATCTCCTCCTTTTCTTCCTGTTCTAAATGTAGCTGCTTTGTCCACGCTCTTTTCTCTATATAATGCTTCCTTAATAAATCAACTGCCACCAAAGAGGAAGATAAAGGAAACTAGTATTTATGCACACTATTATGTAGGTTGTTTAATTGAGGTAATGTATGTAAAGTACCCAGTACTTTAATCTCAAAGTTGGTAAACAGCAGAACAGTATATATGATCACAAAGTGAGTAAATAGCAGAACAGTAATGCTTAAATATATTGTTCTAAACAGTCTTCCACAGCAATTCTGTAATGCTGTCTCAAATATTTAGCGTCAGCTCTACTTAACTGCTGAATTCTAGTACTGAATTTCAAAATGCTTGCTAAACATGCCACATGGTTATCCTGCTGGCATCTCATTTCCCCCCAAAACTCTATGCTCCCTATCCTGTTGACACTGTCATCCTAATGATCACACTGGCTGGAACCTCAAAGTCATCTTCAATTGCCTCTCTTCAGCTGATCTGTATTTAGTTACTAACTCCTATGAATTCTACTGTCAAATCCATTCTTAATTCTCCACTGCTCAGATGCTTGTTGCCAGTTACTCAACACTTATTAAGGGCTTTCTATGTGAAAAGCACTACCCAGGCAATAATGGTTTAATAGCTAACAAGAGACTCAGTCCTGCTCTACACTGCTTGAAGACTGCTTCCTGAAAAGTCTTATGCTCACTATGCTTTCAAGCTCTTCCATCTTTAACCACTGACTCTCTAATATTTCTAAAACTAGATTATGACTATAGTGTTCTAAAACATGCAGAACCACCCCTCCCCACTACTAAAGACCAGTCCATTATTATTTTTCCAGGCTCTCAGAATCTGATCCTATTCCACAATACAACTTCCTCTTGCCATACGTTATGCTCTAGACTAAAATCTCACTACTACCTTTGTGGACTCACAGAGTATGGGAAAGGAGAAAGAAGATAAGCAAATATTGCCTTGGTAGTTGAAAAGGAAAAAAAAAAAAATGTGTGCTAATAAATTTTCCATTTATCCTGAGGAAAATGATTTAACTGATTCAAGGCGAATAAGTTAAAAAACAAAAAACACAGCAAAGCTAACATGTCATCACTAAAAATAAATCAAGCCAAAATTACTTTTTCTCCTTTTTTGAGTAAATTAATTGACAGCTCATGGAATTATTTGGGCACGATATTACTAAAATAATAAAATTTGGTATTAGCTTAAGTGTCAACTTGGAGAAAAAACATCTAGGGAATTACTTTAGTTCAATATTATGTCATCTTCAAAATTATTATACATTAGATGACTGTAGAGAATATGCTTATGAAATAACTAATTCAATGAGCTTTAAAATTTTTTCCAAATATAACTATCAAGTTAATTTTTAGATGATTTTAAGAGGAGGGGAAATTTGGGCCAAATCTATTAAGATGAAACTAAAAAAGGATAAATGTAATAGCCTTCATTTGCATTATATATAACATTGAGTTATTTTTTAAAACCCTAAACTGGCCGGGCGTGGTGGCTCATGCCAGTAATCCCTGCAATTTGGGAGGCTGAGGCAGGTGGATCACTTGAGGTCAGGAGTTTGAGACCAGCCTGGCCAGCATGGTGAAACTCCATCTCTACTAAAAATACAAATATTAGCCAGGCATGGTGGCACGTGCCTGTAATCCCAGCTATTCAGGAGGCTGAGGCAGGAGAATCGCTGGAACCTGGGAGGCGGAGGTTGCAGTGAGCTGAGATTGAGCCACTGCACTCCAGCCTGGGCAACAGAGTAAGACTCCGTCTCAAAAAAAAAAAAAAAAAAAGACCTAACAACAACAACAACAACAAAAAAAAAATCCTAAACTGCCTAATAAAAGCAGAAAAAGACAATTTGACATAATGCCATGAAAAAATATCTAATGGATTAGATCTTTTGGACAAGCTCAATATTGGTCAGCAGTGCTAAGTCATACTATTACAAATAGCACAGCCAAATTACTGTCCTTTGTTGGTAAGAGGTCATGTGTTCCACTCTAAGAACCAACCTTTAAGAAAAACACTGACATACTAGACAGCCATAGGAGATTATACAGGCTTGGAAAAATTAAATTTTAACAGGGGCAGCTAATAACGGAATATATGGTCCGGAAAAACAGGGCAAGAAAAGCGATGTTAGTACCCGTAGTTTTTAATAAATAAGGATTATTGTGTGAATATGAATGAGGAAACATAATTCTGTGTTTATTCAGAAGGGAAAATTTAAGAGAAACAGTTGAAGTTATAGGGAGACAACGTGAGTCAACTTAAGAAAAATCTTCTAACCAACAGCTGTCCAACAATGAAACGGTGCTTTCTAAGACAGTAAACTTCACATTAAAAGTTCTTCAGGCACAGGAATGGCAACTACCTGCAGATATAGTGTAATAAGAATTTCATACTGTGTGGCAGATGGAGTACTTTCTTTTCTTTTTTGGATTAGACTACAATGTGTTAATAATTTTGTAAGTAAAGAAATTCTGATATTGAGGGGAAACCCCTTTGGCCCCTGTAAAGATATTACAAGTCATTCTGAAGAATACCTTTAAAGATAGCAACTTGAAAATTAAGAACATTCCATTCATTTCAAGTTTGATGTGGTTTGGCACAGTAAATAATTTCTGTATAGCTTATGTTTACTAGAATAGCAGAAAATATGGCTCTGGTATCTTCTTGAAATTTTTTAAATTTTTGTAGGTACATAGTAGGTACCTATTTATGCAGTACAGTACATGAGATGTTTTCATATAGGCATGCAATGTGTAATAATCATGTCATGTAAAATGGGGTATTCATCCTGGGTTAGGTAATTTCTAAGGTCTACTTCAACTAGAAAATTCTGACTATCACTCGTTAGAGGTAGGTAATAAAACATGGTAAGGAAGGAGTTAAAATGGATGGAAGAAATGTTAGTACTGAAGACTAAAATTAGCAAAATCTTTCAGACTTAGTATATTATAAATGACAGCTTTTGTAGGGCTCCAGGCAGACATCATATATACCATTCCAGTCAATTCTAGAACTGAGATTATAATGATGATCAAAAGCCTACCTGATCAAAATGTCCTTACCACAATACTAATGGAAATCCTGTATAGATGATCACCAGTGAAAGGTACTGAAATGCAAGCAACTATGAAGAAATAACCTATAAGAAAATAAACTTACCTCCATCAAAATCACAAAATACACCTATTTTTTCAGGAACCGTAACATCCAAAGCTTTGACTTTATTATTATGCTTTGCTGCAAATGTGTTTTGTAGCCAGTTGTTGACATGGATACACCAACTAGTGTTTGTCTTTCCCAATTGGTCAAATTTCCCCAACGTTTTGTATGCTACTCCCACACTGTAGGATTTACAGTCCTTCTGGGCCTTGACCTCCCAATAATGTTGTCCACTTTCAATAGCAGTGTCTCCTACAAAAAATCAGAAAAGTAGATTTGACTCTTATCTCCTCCTTATGAGTCACATAGTTTTACCTATCACTCGTCCCAAAAAAATGACACAAAAATTTTTATTCAAGTACTTTTCCTGTAAGAATAATCATGTTAACACACAGACACTAAATGCTGAGGACCTGCTCTAACTTTACCTTTATGTTTAGTAATATTCTTCTGAATATAAAATACTTCAGAGGTTTTCTTCCTTGCTATCCCCCCTCCCGGCTTACATATAAAGATGTGGGAACACTATGTAACCTGAAGTAGAGTTTTAAAAGTATCAATAATAATAAGACAATCTGAAAACTCCCCAAAGTAATTAGGTTTCAATTGGGAGGAACTTCTGGCAAAGATTTATTCAATATACAGATAGCCACTTTGAGTGGAAAGTCCACCAGCGTGATTGTGATGCCTTTAATCTGAGATAATGAAAAACAATTATGTTTTGTCCTACCCAGCACCGTGTATGATTCTCCAGTAAAACGATCTCTACTGCCTCTTACTGCTGGTGGCCTGGAGCCTACAGATGTTCGTTTTGGGGACGGTGTACCACTTCTATATAAACAAAAAGAAAAAAGAAAAATGAATATTTTATATTGTAAATGTTTCATAAACTAAAACTAGAAATCATGGAAGGAACCTCTGAAAAGATTTCTCATTATGTTATAGAAATAACAACCATTCAATTTGATCCGAACTATTATTAAAGAGCACTGTCAATTATAAACACTGAAATGTAAGAAGCTATCAATACAAAGCAGGCTGAAAACACTAATGGCATGCAGACTGAGCAAGGATTACACAAAGGACACATGGCTGAAATAAGAAACAATGCTAAAATGTGACAAGACTTACTAAAGAAAAAGAAGAACTCAAGAAAGATAATGAGTTACAGCTTACTTTTTTTGAAGGTAAATAAAGGCAAAGATAGGTTTCTTCTTATAATCCTGACTAAATAACTCTTTTTATAAGTAGTGAGTATTTTTGCTCTGAATCTTAACTTCTTAAAAATAGAAATGGCAACCGGGCGTGGTGGCTCACACCTGTAATCCCAGCACTTTGGGAGGTGCCAAGGCGAGCAGATCACCTGAGGTCGGGAGTTTGAGACCAGACTATCTAACATGGAGAAACCCCCATCTCTACTAAAAATACAAAATTAGTAGGGCGTGGTGGCACATGCCGGTAATCCCAGCTACTCAGGAGGTTGAGGCAGGAGAACCGCTTGAACCCAGGAGGCAGAGGTTGCCGTGAGCCAAGATCGCACCACTGCACTCCAGCCTAGGCAACAAGTGCGAAACTCCGTCTAAAAAAATGTGGGGGGGATGGCTGCATGCGGTGGCTCACGATTCTAATCCCAGCAATTTGGGAGGCCGAGACAGGCAGAGCACGAAGTCAGGAGTTCAAGACCAGCCTGGGCAACACAGTGAAACGCCTTATCTACTAAAAATACAAAAATTGGCCAGGCGTGGTGGCAGGTGCCTGTAATCCCAGCTACTCGGGAGGCTGAGGCAGGAGAATCGCTTGAACCCGGGAGGCGGAGGTTGTAGTGAGCCCAGATCATGCCACTGCATTCCAGCCTGGGCGACAGGGCTAGACTCCATCTCCAAAAAAAAAAAAAAAAAAAAAAAAAAAAAGATGGAAATGGCAATTGTCCAAATCCATGCACAGGATAATAAAAAGTATTATCAAGCATTTCTCCTACTCAAATAGCCAAGATCCACCTTGACTTCCTCTTATACCAAATTATATGATATATGGAAAACTGGAGAGTATTGGGATGTTTGCTAACTTTCAAAAACTCAAAATAGATTAAGTCCCAAAGACGTTTTCAAAATAACATTTTAATTATATTGAATTACTGCATTTAACAAAAGATTTTTTGGTCAAGATTATCCTAAAATTATTTAGGGGATATAGGGATAACTATATTCTCACCACTAATTAGAAATAAAAACAGTTTTTTTCTAACATAGCACTAGAAATTTTCTTCCTAAGATCAACTTAGTAGATTTTAATATAAGCTATCAATACTAGAATAGAAATCCCTGACAAAGGCAAAGCAAGAATACAGGTAAAACTTAAAGTCATTTCATATGATTCAGGGACTTCGTTCTACATTATTTAAATGTTGTCTTGCTGTCAGAAAGCAGATTTATTAGACAAATTTCGAAGAACTCAGGACCACTTCAACTGTCTCCTTTTTAGTGTATAATATTAAGTAGCAAAAGCGTAAGTCTAGAATTGTAACACTCGCATGACTTAGTTTAATTCTTCCCAAGGGATTTCAAAGGTCCTTTGTGTAAAGATATTTCTTTAAAAAGACAATTGAAAACTGACTATAGGTTCTGTTTGAACAGATAGCATGAACAAAGCTGAATGTGGATAGGTAGATTAAAATTTCTGTGAAACTTGTGCTAAGGTAGGCAGTAGTTTCTTGCTACTGGGTAGGGGGGACAGCAAAACAGAACGTGAGGGGGGAAGTTCCAGAATAGTTGTTGAGATCTCCAAAATGAGGGATAGAAACAAATAAAAATTACTAAACATTTATACTCTTTATTCTGAATAACAAAAATACCTGTTTTCACTTTTCCAAGGTTTGGGATGAACATGTATTCTAAGTTGATACTTACACAATACTTTTAAGAGTCATTAACTAGTAAGAAAGTCAAACTGCAAACATTGTCAACTGATAACTCAGGAAAAAATAACTGCATCATAATTTCTTTCCGATTCATTTTATATAAGCTCATAGAGAATGTTAAAAGCCTCATTACAAAAGGTCTGTATGTTTTCAAAAGCTTTATCTTAAGCTCAGGGGAAAACATTATATTTGCCTCAAAGTTTAAAAAAATAGTACATGTAGCTCTATTTTCCTGATCTTGTGAGGGGCAAAGACTCTTGAAATCAATGGTTTTTTAAACCATGTGCTGAACTCAAGGGAATCCACAGATGCCACAGATGCCAGCTTTAGGGCTTCCTCCCTCCTTTAACCAGCTATACTTGTCTCTTTTTGGATTAGGCTTCTGGAAATATTTCATGAAAGAAACCACACTGTTGCTTTTTTTTAAAAAGGTGTGAAAAAACAATGTTTTAGATGCAACATTAAAAGAAGACATGAAAAGGAAGAGGGCAAAAGTAAAATTGTTTCAACATGGTATATAAATTATAATGAAAAAGCTTTTAGGTCTCCAGAACACCTATGTAATAAAAGAACTTCGTGTGGTTGACAGTTATTCTCCAAAAGTTCATATGAGATTATCTGAAATGAAAGTACATTCTCCCCTTAAAAAAATGAGTGCAGAGGTCACCAAAGATTACCCAGTTCATCAAGTCACCAATTCATAAACTGACTGCATATTAATCTTCCTCCACTCAAGTTATTCAACTGCAAATATTGGTAACTATACAAAAATGAACACAATTTTAATTAATCATGTCAGTATTTGTAAAAAATTACTTTTGTAACTAGAGAAGGCAGATGGGATACAATAACCTGAGAACACTAGCTCTTCATTATCTCTAACTTCACTTTAAACCCCAATGCTTTTTAGTATTGCTAGTACTATCTTACCATTAACAGTCATGACTATGGTTGCTATTCAGTTGAGAAACAGCAAAGAAAGTCAACAAGATTTTGTTTCGGCTAACTATGTAAGAATCAAATGAAAGGAGATGAGAGGTTAAAGTAAACGTGTAATCAGGAGTGAGGAGGAATTAAATGAGCCAAACCAGTGGTTCTCAAACCCAGCTGCACATCACAACCACTTGGGGAACTTTTAAAAATGCAAATTACCAGGACTTAACCATAAACTACTAAATCAGATACTGGAGGGCAAGCTTGAGAAACACATGTCTGTGTTTTTAAATTAAGAATTTCAGGATTTTGCTGTTCATCTGGGCTAAGAGCCACTGAAGCAAAACAAAGCAAAACTCCCCTATCAAGGAGCAGGGACTAAAAGGGTGATAAAAAGACAGGTTTTACACAATCTATCATACGGCACCCTTGGTGCTTGTTTGCTACGGCAAGTGAGGAACTTGACTATGGAGTAGCTGAGGGAAGGGAACTAACTGTTGCTAGGAACCACATCTCATCTCTGTATCCTCAGTACAGAGTAGGTGTACAATATCTGACTAGAATGAGCTCAGCTGAGTAAATAGAATATGTGATATTATCAATTAAGGACCGCCTGTATCTTCCTGAGCCAAAGTACTAAATTGGAAAAACAATGGCCTTTGGCATTTTGTAATACATCAATGATTGTCAATTGAAAAGGCACAACAGAATCAGAAACAATCAGGAAACTTTTTCAAAATACACTGATAGTTTACCTCTCCAACTGGTGGGTCAGAGTGTCTGCTGAGAGGAAACATGCATTCTGAAAAATATTTCCAAGTAACTCAGAGCAACAAATAGAAAGTGAACGTCATATAAATAAAGAGAAAAATGTCACTTGGCACTGCTTCAAAATGTATTAAGAACTCTTTTGATAACCAGATAAACAATTTTTAAAAATTTGTAACTTACCAGTAGTAAAGAATTAAAGGGAAGCATGGAGAAAAGAAAAACAGACATAACTATTGACATTGGTACTTTAATTTCAGAGAAAAGTTAAATAACAAAAACTCTTCCATTGCAGTATTCCAGACTTCCAATCCTAAGTCACTTTTTCAAGAAACAACTTATAATAAGTTTTATGTCAAGCATGATCTCCTCCCATCCCCTCCCTCACCCCACTTCTCTAAAGGACACCCTGGCCACTTAACTATCTGAATTTAAGTAAGGCTCTTCAGCTATCTCTAGTCTGGGTTGTTTTACCAGCTTCCCAAATAATTTCTTTACTGTCCAATTCATCTTGTTCATTATTATAAGATAAAGCTAACTCTGATTCCTTTATTTAAAAATCTTCATGTACTTCTATACTACTTACAAACGACTTAGCATGACATTCTGGTCCTTGATTTAGTCCCAATCTGCCTTTCTAGCCTTCTCACCCCTAGAGATCAATATATAGCTAAATATACCAGCCAAAATGTTGTTTAAACTCACACCATATACTTCAGTGCCTTTGCTATGGTTGTTCCCCCTTTCAGTGCTAGTCTAACCACACATTTTCCCACTTGCTCAAAAACCAGCCTAAATACCACTTCTTTAATGAAAGTCCTCCAAATTCTATCAGGCTAAATAACCTGTCTGAGGACTCCAGCTCCAGGCCCAAATCCCGTGTGTGATTTTTTTTTCTCTTTTTTAAAATTATTATACTTAAAGTTCTGGGGTACATGTGCAGAATGTGCAGTTTTGTTACATAGGTATACACGTGCCATGGTGGTGTGCTTCACTCATCAACCGGTCACCTACCTTAGGCATTTCTCCTAATGCTATTCCGCCCCTAGGCCCCCACCCCCTGACAGGCCCCAGTGTGTGATGTTCCCCTCCCTGTGTCCATGTGTTCTCATTGTTCAACTCCCACTTATGAGTGAGAACATGTGGTGTTTGGTTTTCTGATCTTGTGATAGTTTGCTGAGAATGATGGTTTCCAGCTTCATCCATGTCCCTGCAAAGGACATGAACTCATTCTT
>NW_016806456.1:3508861-3518295 GCF_001698545.2 Rhinopithecus bieti
GTAAGGAATGGGTCCAGTTTTAGTTTTCTGCATATGGCTAGCCAGTTTTCCCAACACCATTTACGAAATAGGGAATCTTTTCCCCATTGCTTGTTTTTGTCAGGTTTATCAAAGACGAGATGGTTGTAGACATGTGGTTTTATTTCTGAGATCTCTGTTCTGTTCCATTGGTCTATGTATCTGTTTTGGTACCAGTACCATGCTGTTTTGGTTACTGCAGCCTTGTAGTACAGTTTGAAGTCAGGTAGCATAATGCCTCTAGCTTTGTTCTTTTTGCTTAGGATTGTCTTCACTATGAGGGCTCTTTTTTGGTTCCATATGAAGTTGAAAGTAGCTTTTGCCAACTCTGTGAAGCAAGTCAAATGGTAGCTTGATGGGGATAGCACTGAATCTATAAATTACTTTGGGCAGTATGGCCATTTTCACGATGTTGATTCTTCCTATCCATGAGCGTGGAATGTTTTTCCATTTGTTTGTCTCCTCCCTTATTTCCTTGAGCAGTGGTTTGTAGTTCTCCTTAAAGACATCCTTCATATCCCTTGTAAGTTGTATTCCTAAGTACTTTATTCTCTTTGTAGCAATTGTGAATGAGAGTTCACTCATGATTTGGCTCTCTGTCTGTTATTGGTGTATAGGAATGCTTTTGATTTTTGCATATTGATTTTGAATCATGAGACTTTGCTGAAATTGCTTATCAGCTTAAGGAGATTTGGGGCTGAAATGATGGGGTTTTCTAAATATACAATCATGTCATCTGCAAACAGAGACAGTTTGACTTCCTCTCTTCCTATTTGAATACCCTTTATTTCTTTCTCTTGCCTGACTGCCCTAGGCAGAACTTTCAATACTATGTTGAATAGGAGTGGTGAGAGAGGGCATCCTTGTCTTGTGCCAGTTTTCAAAGGAAATGCTTCCAGTTTTTGCCCATTCAATATGATACCGGCTGTCGTTTTGTCATAAATAGCTCTTATTATTTTGAGATACGTTCCATCGATACCTAGTTTATTAAGAGATTTTAGCATAAAGGGGTGTTGAATTTTGTCGAAGGCCTTTTCTGCATCTATTGAGATAATCATGTGGTTTTTGTCATTTGACCTGTTTATGTGACGGCTTACGTTTATTGATTTGCATATGTTGAACCAGCCTTGCATCCTAGGGATGAAGCCGACTTGATCATGGTGGATAAGCTTTTTGATGTGCTGCTGGATTCAGTTTGCCAGTATTTTATTGAGGATTTTCTCATTGTGTTCATCAGGGATATTGGCCTGAAATTTACTTTTTTTGTTGTCTGCCAGATTTTGGTATCAGGATGACGCTGGCCTGATAAAATGTGTTAGGGAGGAGTCTGTCTTTTTCTTTTGTTTGCAATAGTTTCAGAAGGAATGGCACCAGCTCCTCTTTTGCCTCTGGTAGAATTCGGTTGTGAATCCATCTGGTCCTGGACGTTTTTTGGTTGCTAGGCTATTAATTACTGCCTGAATTTCAGAATTTGTTATTGGTCTAGTCAGGGATTCAATTTCTTCCTTGTTTAGACTTGGGAGGGTGTATGTGTCCAGGAATTTATCCATTCTAGATTTTCTAGTTTATTTGCATAGAGGTGTTTATAGTATTCTCTGATGGTAGTTTGTATTTCTGTGGGATCAATGGTGATATTTCCTATATCATTTTTTATTGCATCTATTTGATTTTTCTCTTTTCTTCTTTATTAGTCTGGTTAGTGGTCTATCTATTTTGTTGATGTTTTCAAAAAACCAGCTCCTGGATTCATTTGATTTTTTTGAAGGAATTTTAGTGTCTCTATCTCCTTCAGTTCTGTTCTGATCTTAGTTATTTCTTGTCTTCTGCTGGCTTTTGAATTTGTTTGCTGTTGCTTCTCTAGTTCTTTTAATTGTGATGTTAGGGTGTCAATTTTAGATATTTCCTACTTTCTCTTGTGGGCATTTGGTGCTATAAATTTCCCTCTACACACTGCTTTAAATGTGTCCCAGAGATTGTGGTACATTGTGTCTTCGTTCTCAATGGTCTCAAAGAACATCTTTATTTCTGCCTTCATTTTGCTATTTACCCAGTAGTCATTCAGGAGCAGATTGTTCAGTTTCCATGTAGTTGTGTGGTTTTAAATGAATTTCTTAATCCTGAGTTCTAATTTGATTGCACTGTGGTCTCAGAGACTGAGTGTTATGATTTCCATTCTTCTACATTTTCTGAGGAGTGTTTTACTTCCAATTATGTGGTCAATTTTAGAATAAGTGTGATGAGGTGCTGAGAAGAATGTATATTCTGTTGATTTGGGGTGGAGAGTTCTGTAGATGTCTATTAGGTCTACTTGGTCCAGAGCTGAGTTCAAGTCCTGAATATCCTTGTTAATTTTCTGTGTCATTGATCTAATATTGACAGTGGGGTGTTAAAGTCTCCCACTATTACTGTGTGGGAGTCTAAGTCTCTTTGTAGGTCTCTAAGGACTTGCTTTATGAATCTAGGTGCTCCTGTGTTGGCTGCATATATATTTAGGAGAGTTAGCTCTTCTTGTTGCATTGATCCCTTTACCATTATGTAATGCCCTTCTTTGTCTCTTTTGATCTTTGTTGGTTTAAAGCCTGTTTTATCAGAGATTAGGATTGCAACTCCTGATTTTTTCTTTCTTCCATTTGCTTCATAAATATTCCTCCATCCCTTTATTTTGAGCCTATGTTTGTCTTTGCATGTAAGATGGGTCTCATGAATACAGCACACTGATGGGTCTTGTCTCTGTATCCAGTTTGCCAGCCTGTGTCTTTTAATTGGGGCACTTAGCCTGTTCACATTTAAGGTTAATATATTGTTGTGTGTGAACTTGATCCTGTCATTATAATGCTAGCTGGTTGTTTTGCCCATTAGTTGATGCAATTTCTTCATAGTGTTGATAGTCTGCACAATTTGGTATGTTTTTGCAGTGGTTGGTTCCGATTGTTCTTTCAATGTTTAGTGCTTCCTTCAGGAGCTCTTGTAAGGCAGGCCTGGTGCTGACAAAATCTTTCAGCATTTACTTGTCTGTAAACGATTTTATTTCTCCTTCGCTTATGAAGCTTAGTTTGGCTGGATATGAAATTCTGGGTTGAAAATTATTTCCTTTAAGAGTGTTGAATATTGGCCCCCACTCTTCTGGCTTATAGGGTTTCTGCAGAAAGATCTGCTGTTAGTCTGATGGGCTTCCCTTTGTGGGTAATCCAAGCTTTCTCTCTGGCTTCCCTAACATTTTTTCCTTCATTTCAACCTTGGTGAATCTGACGATTATGTGTCTTGGGGTTGCTCTTCTTCAGGAGTATGTTTGTGGTGTTCTCTTTATTTCCTGAATTTGAATGTTGTCCTGTCTTGCTAGGTTGGGGAAGTTCTGGATAATATCCTGAAGAGTGTTTTCCAACTTGGTTCCATTCTCCCTGTGACTTTCAGGTACACCAATCAAATGCAGATTTGGTCCTTTCACATATTTCTTGGAGGTTTTGTTCATTCCTTTTTATTCTTTTTTCTCTAATCTTGTCTTCTTGCTTTATTTCATTAAGTTGATCTTCAATCTCTGATATCCTTTCTTCCACTTGATTGATTCGGCTATTCATACTTGCGTATGCTTCACGAAGTTCTCGTGCTGTGTTTTTCAGCTCCATCAGGTCATTTACATTCTTCTCTAAACTGGTTATTCTAGTCAGTCATTCATCTATCCTTTTTTCAAGGTTCTTAGCTTCCTTGCATTGGGTTAGAACATGCTCCTTTAGCTCGGAGGAGTTTGTTATTACCCACGTTCTGAAGCCTGCTTCTGTCAGTTCATCAAACTCATTCTCCTCCAGGTTTGTTCCCTTGCTGGTGAGCAGTTGTGATCCTTTGGAGGAGAAGAGGCATTCTGGCTTTTGGAATTTTCAGCCTTTTTGTGCTAGTTTCTCCCATCTTCGTGGATGTATCTACCTTTTGTCTTTGATGTTGGTGACCTTCGGACGGGGTTTCTGTGTGGACGTCCTTTTTGTTGATGTTGATGCTATTCCTTTCTGTTTGTTAGTTCTCCTTGTAAGAGACCCCTCTGCTGCAGGTCTGCCGGAGTTTGCTGGAGGTCCACTTCAGACTGCTGCCTCTTTCCTCTGGAAGCTTCGTCCCAGAGGGGCACCTGCCAGATGCCATCCAGAGCTCTCCTGTATGAGGTGTCTATCGGCCCCTACTGGGAGGTGTCTCCCAGTCAGGATTCACAGGAGTCAAGGACCCACTTGAGGAGGCAGTCTGACCCTTAGCAGAGCTTGAACGCTGTGCTGGGAGGTCCACTGCTTTCTTCAGAGCCATCAGGCAGGGACATTTAAGTCTGCTGAAGCTGTGCTCACAGCCACCCCTTCCCCCAGGTGCTCTGTCCCAGGGAGATGGGGGTTTTATCTATAAGTCCCTGACTGGGGCTGCTGCCTTTTTTTCAGAGATGCCCTGCTCGGAGAGGAGAAATCTGGCAGTCTGGCCACAGTGGCCTTGCTGAGCTGCAGTGGTCTCCACCCAGTTCCAACTTCCCAGCAGCTTTGTTTACACTGTGAGGGGAAAACCACCTACCCAAGCCTCAGCAATGGCGGACGCCCCTCCCCCCACCAAGCTGGAGCATTCCAGGTCAATCTCAGACTGCTGCTGTGCTGGCAGCAAGAATTTCAAGCCAGTGGATTTTAGTTTGCTGGGTTCCGAGGGGGTGGGACCCGCCGAGCCAGACCACTTGGCTCCCTGGTTCCAGCCCCCTTTCCAGAGGAGTAAATGGTTCTGTCTCACTGGCATTCCAGGTACCACTGGGGTATGGGGAAAAAAAAAAAAAAAAAAAAACTTCTGCAGCTAGTTTGGTGTCTGCCAAAAAGGCCACCCAGTTTTGTGCCTGAAACCCAGGGCCCTGGTGGGGTAGGCGCCAGAGGGGATCTTCTGGTCTGCGGGTTGTGAAGACTGTGGGAAAAGTGCAGTATCTGAGCCAGAGTGCAGGGTTCCTCAGGCTCTGTCCCTCACGGTTTCCCTTGCGTTGGGGAGAAAATTCCCCGACCACTTGCACTTCCTGGGTGAGGCCAAGCTCTACCCTGCTTCAGCTCACCCTCCATGAGCTGCACCCACTGTCCAACCAGTCCCAACGAGATGAACCAGGTACCTCAGTTGGAAATGCAGAAATCACCTGCCTTCTGCATCTATCTTGCTGGGAGCTGCAGACCAGAGCTGTTCCCATTCAGCCATCTTAAAGATCAAATCTGGCACGTCTTTCTTCCTAAGAATGACTGGGGCATTTTCTTAATTTGGCAAACTACAGTCAGCTCCACATTAGCCATAAGCTTCCAGGCAGCAGTCCTTGGGAAATTCTCCTGGAAAGAAGGCAGGCGTGCCGTCTAGTGACATGCATGCGCCCTGTGTGTGATCTTTCAGGCCTAAGCATAGGCAGGCATTGATGAGGCAGGGTGGGGGCACAGGGTAGGGTGAGCTGCCCTCCTCACACCAGACTTGGTGCACAGCTAGTGCACTGTAGTTTCGAGAGAGAGTTGCAATTCCACTCTTCTCCCCATCATGATCATACACCGTATCAGCAATCCTACCCTAGGCACCTCTATTCAGAGGTCCTCTTCCTGGAGAGAGGCCCTAGGCTGAGTTGCTTTTCAGGTGTCTCTGCGTAAAACTCCTTTAGGGCAGAGGTCAGGGGAGGAGTGATGGTCTGAAAATACTTTTCTCCCCTCTGTTTTAGTATTTGTCCCATTTTAGCCCTCACTGCCCACCTTCTTGGCTCTCAGGTCCATAAACTGGCAGAAGCTTTTTGTTTGGGCCTTGCTGCAGTGAGAAGATCCACTACTTGTGATCTGTGTTGATTTACGTGACCTTCACCCAGTGCCATTCTGTTGGGAAAACTGAACACTGGGGAGTGAGTATTCTTTCCTTTGTGGCCTCTTGCTTATACTATCACAGCAAATCAATAAAGGTTTGATTATTACTTGTAGTTTGGCTATCCTACCTAACCACCTCAACATCTGGTAGCTCTGGGCGTCTTTCTTCCTCTGAACACCTTTATTCACACTTACCATTGTACATATGTCTACCTTGCATTATTGCTACTTGCACATACATCTCATCTACATAAGTTAGGGTAAATTTCTTGAAAGCAGACAGTGTTTATCCCTATAAATCCTATAACATCCAGCAGACATCCTACAGTGAACAAATATTTATGGAAAGAATATGTAAATGCATATAACATTCCACAAGCAGCCTATATGTAAAATGCTCTTAAAAAGTAGGAAGGGAGAAAGAAATAATATAACCTTAAATCACAAATACGTAGTCTATTCATAGACTGTTAAATTCAGCATTTTCCAATTTATCATACACTATAAAATCACTTTTCCCAATAGCAAGTACATAAACTGAAAAGAAGAGGAAGATAATTTTGAAAAGAGAACACATTCTGGTTTCCAGTAAAGATATGTAGTATCTTCAAATAAGCACATTATTACTCATGCAAATTGAAACAATTCATCTTTCTGGAACCGTCTTGATAATTTTAGCAATGACCTTTATTTTTTATCCTTGTTGATTCTGAAACTGCCTAATTATTATAAAATAGAGAACTCTTCAAACTTGCTGTGTGTCAAATACAAATAAAAGCGAAGCTATAATGTTAGACTAATGAATATTATTCAGTAAAACAAGAAAGATGCCAGGTATGAGTAAAAGCGTAAAAATAAATCAGATAAGGGAAAAAAATTCAAGAAAGACTTTAAAGCAGAGCTTACTTTGTTACCATATACAATATAATCCAAATAATATGCAGCACACTACAATGTAAATTAAAAACATAAGCTACCAATACAGTCTACACAGAGCAGTATTTTAGCTTATGAAGGCTGCCGCAATGGCTTCTGCTTATTGGTTAAAAGAAAAAATTAAAGTTTTTTTAATCAGCCAAGCTAGATTATACTAAGTCCTAGAACTAGACAGACATAGATCATCACCTTGTATGTTTCTTCAGTGAAGTAACATGGACACTGTTAGATAAAAACAGGCAACTGTTAAGAAACTGTTTTACAACTTAAATTTAACAGCTTATAACAAAATCAGATTAAAGGCCTGCTGAGGAATTTTGGGGGGTTCATTTTTGTTATTGTAGCTCACAAAGGCATTTATCTTCAGTCTGAGCAAAAATTTCTTCTATTAAAAAAGAAAGAGGCTCCCATGCTTTGACTTTATTTAAATAAGTTAGTTATGACAATAACAAAAGGCCCTCAAATCTGCCTCTTAGGTTCATTGCGTTGCTGATCAGAAGCAAGACCCTAGGGTTGTACCTGCTAAACGCTGTCATTTAGTGCAGACCAGACCTGCAGGTAAGATAGGTGATCTGTAAGTCTAAAATTCAGGAACTAGAAACTTCTTCTAAGCAATTCAAGTTTCTGTATATATAACTTCAAAGAAATGGAATACTGAAACGAAAATGTGTAAGAGGATTAGGGATGAAACTAAAACAAAAGTAATAAAAAATGTTAATGACATATTAAACTACTGACAAATAGTATTATATTCTTCACTTTGGTGCTACCAATATACTGTAAATCTCATAGGTATATTGACTAAGAATTTCAATGAAAGTTATTGTTAAGTAAGAACCAGTGTACAAGCATTTGTCCATATGGCAGATTTAATGGCATAGCTTACCTGCCCTTGTTCTCTTTTCCTTTCATTTTACTTTCTTGACCTTTTCCTCCAGTAGGATCCCACTCTACACAGGTATCTTCAACTTTCAGGTTCAAATGGGATGAGGAGTTATCCAAATTGAAGTTAAGTGCTATTCAAGATAATATTTCAATATATTTTTAAAATATAGCATATCTCCACTTTCTGAAACACAGCTATCACATTATTTTTTACTCAATCAATTCAATATTGAATACAGAAAATAAAGTACAAATTCATAATCCTAGCACTTAAAATTCTCAACAATCAGGCTGTAATTTATAATTCTTATCTGATTTCCCATTATTCTTCTCAATACATCCTATACTCCAATCAAATACAATGTACTTGCATGGTCACTGACATTTCTGCTGTTCGTTCTACTAAAATCTCAGCGAGTACACAATAACCTCAATCTTCTGTTATTAGGATATCAGTTGACTGTTACGACAAAATAGGAAGGGGAACTGGAAGAATTAAGGAGAAGGATAAAGTTACATCGTGTAAAAAATTATAGAATCTGGCATACATATTTTCTCTGATACTCTAATATTTAATAATTTCATACCTAAATTCTCAGTTTCAAAGTAAGACAAACATGGAGAAACTGAGGCCATGATGGCAGAACAAGGAAACTGGCCCAGCCGATAGATAATTAACATGACCAAGTGTACAAAGGGAAAAGGGACCACATAAATGAAAAAAAAACCCAAAAAACATAAAACTATGCTTTCTAGATTATTTGATATTTTGAGGAATTATCTATACTTTTCACAAGACTTACTCAGAACTGCTAATTTAGGAAATCAGTGAAGCAAGGTATACGCTTCCCTCCTTGGAAATTTAGGGTAAATCATTAGAATGTATTGATTCATGACTGATCACACCATTCCTTTTATCTTAAAATATAACTCTCGGAATCTTTATCTTGCAAGGTATCAGCTATTACACAGTTACTAACTAATCTGCCTGTTAGTTCTATTTCCCTCCAAAGGTTCAAACTTCTAGTGTATATTAAGAAATACAGTATCCCTTTACAAAACCCTGTTTCACTTACGGATATTACTTAATTTAGCTAAGGCTTCAGTGTGTCTGTGAACTATGACTCTCTATATGTTTATTTTGTTGTTTGATGATGCATATCTGTTTACCTAATGAATCAATAATCCTTTTATCCCCTATTGTTCTGTAAAAAGCACTTTAATTTCAACTATGTATTGGAGCTATTGTTCATTGTTTTTATTTATGAAACAACATTCTGAATACAACTCTACTGACCACAGAGCTTCCAGTAAATGTCATACAATGTAAGGAAGTTCACAGCTTTCAAAATCTGTATTTAAACAGAAATGAACTTACAGAAAAAAGAGATAATGCAGCAATAATGCAGCTTTTTAGTAAAAATAGAAATAGAATTCCTTAATAGACAGGTCATCAAAAGGTTAGGATTATGTAACACTGATACCCTGCATTTCCAAGAATGAACTGCCTTAATAGTTAACATCTATATGTGAGTCATTAGGCAATGCATGTGAGAGCATCTACATTTTTGAGAAAGAATACTGGATTTAACTCTAAGGTGCCACCAATTCTCAATTGCTTGCTAAAATCCTAAGGCTGTTTTTTTAAAAAAGGAAGAAATCCTAAGGCTGTCCCCTAATGTTTGTTATGCTGGAAAGAAGGGCCACCAGCAACACTGATGTCAAAAGTGGCAAAAAAAAAAAAAAAAAAAAAAAAAAAAGCACAAAAAAAAG